>NC_048598.1:5709116-6009116 GCF_003668045.3 Cricetulus griseus | reverse complement strand
GAGCCTACAGAGATGGTACCGCTCTCTGGCTTTCCTGCAGAACCTGGAGTCAGATTGTCAGACTTGGGTTCAGCCCACAGGGTTCACACCATCGGGCCCAGCCCATCACTTTGACCCTATCTTGTCAACTCTGCACACATTCCCATCAGCTAAACACTAAGCTTGGTCCCATCTCAGAGCGTTAAGCAATTCAGTTCCATTTGGCCTCTGTGTTGCCCTGGGACCTCACTATGCTGGAACCCTGTGTATCCTATCCCAAGCACAGCTTCTGCTAGGACCTTCCTTACCTGCTAAACCAATGACCAGACACCAAGTGGTACTTCTCCAAGTCTCCTTCTCTTCAGAATTTCCTGCAGTCCTCTCCCCTTCCCCCTCCTCCCCCCGTCCTTGTCTCCCTCCTTTTTTGCTCCCATTTCCCTCACTGTAGAAGAGAACTAAGAGAGCTTGTCCCTTTTTCCTGTGATTTCTCTCAGGCCTGGCTTCTGAAATTAGCAGGGTGTCACCTCTAAGCTCTTGAATGTCTGTTCAGTCACAGTTGCATACCTACTGCACACTGGCTGGGGTAAGATTCTCTAACATGTATGTTACCACAGTTCTTCTAGTTTCCCCTAGACTAGATTATCAGGGTGGAATTGCTGGGTCACAGACGATGCACATTTTTAATTTTGATAGATCAGAAGTGCTGCTTTTTAATATTTAGTGTGACTGATTTGCCACTTTAAAATTTAATTATCACAAATTTAATTTTTTCTCATCTTCCCCTTTGACAAATGCGCTGTTTCGGGCCATTCTTTTTCTCCTCGGTGTTTTTATGGTAATGGGTATCATTGTGCATATTGTGAGGACTCTAGATTTTGCTTTATTGATCGATACAGCCAATTCTCCAGTAAAGAAAGTATCTGTGAACTGAATCTTCATCTTCTTCTGCCCATTCTCACTGGGAGGCGAATGACACGCCTAGGGAAAGAAGAGATGTTCTCTCCCCTTATCACACTTCTTCTGTCTGTACAGGCCAGTGCCCTGCGCTCAACCTTCCTAATGCTGCAACCCTGTAATACAGTTCCTCATGTTGTGGGGACCCCCGCCATCACAAAATTATTTTCGTTGCTCCTTTATAACTGTAATTTTCTACTGTTATGAATCATAATGTAAATATCTAATATGTGACCCCTATAAAAGGGTCGTTCAACTCCAAAGGGGTCACGACCCACAGATTGAGAACTGTTGGTGTAGATGTTTAGCCAAGCAAAGGCATTGAGGAATGCACAGGTCTAACTGCTGAATGTTTTAAGTTGGACATATATTAACAGTTACGGTAAAGGACCCTTGCTGGGCCTACAATGGCACACATCACAGTCATGTGGGAAGGGGTCCTGTGCCTAGATCTTAGGTCTTGCCCTGACTTCTACAGCCTTAGTCAGTATCAGCCCTAAGAATGCTTTGGTATTTGCATGCCCCGTGAGCTAACCTTGCTTCCCAGCCATCAGCAGTGGCTCTAACCTTTTCTGGGTACCTTGCAGATGTTTGATCTTTGCAAGAAGCTGGGGCAAGGATGTGGCTAGCTCCACACAGCCATGTGCCCAATATAGAAAAGCCCAGATAGGGTACCTATGATTCAAAGGCTAGAACACCCAGCTTAAATTCAACTCACTTTCTACCTTCCCAAAACTTATTTTATGTCTTTATTCATTTGTGTGTGTGTGTGTGTCTATCTGTGTCTGTCTGTCTGTCTGTCTGTCTGTCTGTCTGTCTGTCTGTCTCTGTGTGTGTTTCTGTGTCCCGTGTGTGTGTGTGTGTGTGTGTGTGTGTGTGTGTGTGTGTGTGTGTGTGTGTGTGTGTATGCTTGCTTGCTTGCCCATGCAGACACATGTGGAGACCACACACTGATGTTGGCTGTCTTCTAGTACTTCTTCACCTCATTTTTCTGAGCCAGAGTCTCTCACTGAATGCAGAACTCATCCTTTTAGATGGACAGTCCGCTGAGGCTACAGTGGACCCTGCCTCTCCTGGGTCTCTCCTTCCTGGGGACCTGACTTCAGGCCCTTCTTCATGATGCAGGAAGCACTTTCCCCACCGAGCTCTCTCACCAGACATGTTTTGTTTTATATGTTTGCCTTTTTTTTTTTTGAGAATTTCATACAATGAGTTTTGACCATATTCACCCCTCCCCTGGCTCCTCCCAGATCTATAACCCCATCCCTACCCACCCAACTTTGTGACCTCCTTCCCCTTCCCCTGAACTCATCAGATCAATCTGTGCCTTTCCACTGGGGTGTGGAAACCTATCAATGGCAATATTCTTTTTGGGGGGTGGTTCTAAAAGTTTAGTTTATAAAGTATCTCTATGATTCTTTTTACTTTCTTGTTATTTATTCTGTGTGTCTTTTCCATCAATGTATCTTGAACCCACTCATTTCCCTATCCTTCACATCTGCCCTCCACCCCTGCACACCACCCCCAAAAATTAGACAAAATTTAAGAGAAAAAATGAAAAACCTTGTCACAGAAGCTGCAGTGTGACACAGCGGGTCATGCAGTAAATGCCTTTGACCATGTATCTTTACTTGCAAGTGTTCATGACAAAGAGTCAATGGTCTGGTTCAAGAACCCTGGTTTCTACTACGCCATCAAATCTGGGCCCTCACAGAGAGTCTTCTGGGATCCCTGTTGCCGCCCTGTGTGGTAGACATCCTATAGTTTTGGGTCTGCAGCTCAGATCCCTTCATGCGCTCCTTCAGGTCACAGGTGGGGTAGAGGCTGTGGCGGGCCAGTTCATAAGCCTGGTTATGGGCCTGGGCGGCTGCAGGGTTGGTCCCTCCACTAGTTCTCCCCTGTCCTCACCACCAGGGGGAGCTATCCAGCATTACCCCGGGTTAATTCACCTTTTGCAGCAAAGAGCCAGGGATGCAGCCTGTTCTCCCGATTTCACGCTCTCAAGGTCGGCTCTCCCACACCCACATCATTACAGCCAGCTCCGTTGTGTTGCCCAGGAGAGGTACAGGGGCCACTCTCCCGAGTGCTCACCGGCATATTCTTCAAGGAGACTGACTCTTCTCCCAATGACTCTGGTGTTCAGCTAAGGGTGGGGCTTTGTGTCCACCTCCCTTCCCCATGCTTGGGTCTGGTCTGGCTTGATCTCACATGCGGCTCATGTAGGCTGTCATAACTACTGAGAGTTCATATGTGCAGTAGCTCTGTCCTGTTTGGAAGCCATTATTTCCTTGTATTTATTCACCACATCTGGCTCCCATACTCTTTACACCACCCCACCCCACCCCCATTCCATAATGGTCCATGAGCCTTGGAACGGGAGAGTGCAGTATAGACATTCCATTTAGAGACAATCATTCTATAGTCTCATTCTCTGTACCTTGGCCAGTTGTAGGTTATAAGGGTTAGGATGTCTTTATTCAGATAAACACCAGCCAAACTCAAGCCAGAGAGAGAGTGCCCTGAGGCAGCAGGCTAGGGAGCCCAGAAAGAGAGAGCTCCCACGTCTGTCACCTCCTTAAGAATTCCTGAACCTCCCCTGACCACGCCCTCACAGGCATAGTCAAGCATACCTGGAGCCAGGCTCCTAGGAGGCGGGGCTACAGTGTCTCCCTACAGTAGGTCTCTGTGTCAACTGCCATCTACTAAAAGTAGAAGCGTCTCTAATGGGCTGTGAGAAAACATAATCTGTGGACATAACAATAAGTCAAGATTCCACTGAATACTATGGCCACTCAGCTAGTCACAGATTCCTGTGCCCACAGCTGTGCCCGGTACAGGTTTCACCGTGTGAAACAGAACTTAAATCCAATTAGAAGGTGTTTGGTTGCTCCCATGACATTCACACCACTCTTGCATCAGTGAACGAATCTTGCCAGGCCACTTGTTCTTCTAACTTGCAAGTTTCACAACTAGGTAAGTTTTTTTAGCTGGGTGGTGGTGGCGAAAGCCTTTAACCCCAGCACTCGGGAGGCAGAGGCAGGCGGATCTCTGTGAGTTCAAGACCAACCTGGTCTACAAGAGGTAGTTCCAGGATAGGCTCCAAAGCTACCCAGAGAAACCCTGTCTCAACACCCCCCCCAAAAAAAATAGAGATCACATAGCAACTTACTGGAAACTCCTTTTTTAAAAAAATAATTATTATTACAAGGTTTTGAAATATGGTTTAGCAAAGGTTTTCAGGCCTTTTCCCCAGGAAGTCGATCTCCAGTTGTCTGATGTCATGGTGCGCTCCTCTTCCCAGCTGAGCAGCAATTGAGTATGTGAGTTACATTCTCAAGTGTCCGCAGCACTACCTGGCGAAATAAAATCCAAGCCTGCACATGAGGCCATTGCTCGTAGTGCAGAGCTCTTTACATGTAATCACTTTTTATAAAAGTCACTTCCAGGTAACATTCAGAGCCCCCTCCAGTTCTGCCCCCCCCCAGTTCTGCCCCCCCCCCATCCTACTCAGCTTTTCCTCAACTGTCCTTCTGGTCTGGTCACTCACCAGGCTCTAGTGAGACCCCACTTCTTTCCTGTCCTGAATCCAACACCACCTCCAACTTGTATCTTCTCCAAAGTTTCGCTGCCTCTCTTCCAAATTCTAAAGGCCACTCTGTGTTTCCTCATAGATGGCAGAACCAGGTTCAGAATTGTCCGCATCTCTGCAGTGAGGGCCGGCCCTCTACAATCCTAAGTTATTCAGAATCTAGTCCATGTGCTTTTCATTCCTGCTCCATCTTCAGAAAGCCTTTTGTGCACAAAAGGCTCGAAATGTTTAAAGAATGTGGGGCCAACGAAATGGCCCAAAGGGTGAAGACACCTTCTGCAGGGCCTGGTGACATTACTTATGTCCTTAGGACTCACATTGTAGAAGATGAGAAACCTCATCACCATCACAGAGAGAGAAAAAGAGGGACAGAAAGACACATAGACACACAATCGCCATCACAAACTCACAGAGAAAGACAGACGAAGTCACCCTCCCTCCCTCCCTCCCTCCCTCCCTCCCCCTCCCTCCCTCCCTCTCCTCCCCTCCCTCTCCCTCCCTCCTCCCTCCCCTCCCTCCCTCCCTCTCTCTCTCTCCCTCCTCTCTCTCTCTCCTCTCTCTCTCTCTCTCTCTCTCTCTCTCTCTCTCTCTCTCTCTGTGTGTCCCACACAAACACACAAAATCACCATCACACACATACACACAGAGACAGACAGACACAGAGATACACAGAGAGAATAAATTTTAAATGTGATTTTAACAACTTTTAAAGACTTGAATAGATCTGTTCATTTTCAATGCCATATGCTTCCCTCGGCATCTAGACAGCTCCATCTCACTATACACTGATGGCACCTTACACACGCACATGAAACCACAGGCTGGGAGACTAGGATGTATCTTGTTTTCCTTTCTTGCATTGTGAATTGATGTTTGATTTACAACAGTTGTGCATGCATGTGGACCAACATCCATGAATGTCTTCTTTCTCCTGCCAGCATAGAGCAGAGAAGGATGGGGGAAGTTAGTATGCATGTGAAATCAGCAGAAATTTTCTGATAAAGTTGCCACTTCTCAGTCTCGGAAGCCTTAGCCTGGTTTACTGTGGGTTTAACTATCCAAGGTTGAGATGTTGCTAATGAAGACGTCATTTCTTAAGACTAAATTCACTCATGCAAAATAAATATGAGATGAAAATATGTTGATCAAATTTTAGGAACTCAAATGTTACTTTTCTAAATGGAAAAGAAAAAGGGTGGGGGAATGACCCCACAGAACATGCAAGTCAGATTATCTGGGATTAATAAAACTGGAAAAATATTTTGTGAGCATCAGAGGATAGAAAAGGGGCCCAGATGACTGCAGCTGCTCCTTCTAAACCCATGTCTTTTAGGAAATAGTACATGAGACCCTGGGCAGAGACCCTGGGCAGAGACCCTGGGCAGAGACCCTGGGCAGCTCTTTCTGTAGTGCTGGGCTTGAACTTGGGCCATGCTGACACAGCTCAACCTTTGAACAGAGCCCTCTCCCCTACCCTTTCAAAGTCACTTATTCTCTGGGATTTTGCCTGTATGAGAACTGAGGGGTAAAGAACCCCCCCCCCACCGCCGCCGCCGCCGCCTCAGCTGGTCTGTAAGTATAAGCCAGAACTGATCCATTTTAGGACAGGGAGCCAAGGAAAAAGAATAGCAAATAAACGGCAGAAGAAATCCCATTGACTTGGGATGCAGTGAACGGTGCCCACGAAGATTCACCCTTTTCCAAATTGTAGTAAGCACGCATAATACTCCTTGATGGGCGTAGCAGCCCCCAAGCCCTGCCACGTTGGCTTCATTACTGCAAGTAGCCTAAAGAAGCTTCCCAGCGGCTGAGGCAGATGGGGCTTAGTGAAAATGCCCCACAAAGAGCAGAGGGAAGGCTCTGGAAACTGCTGGATCATCAGATCAATAGACTCAAAGGTGACTAAGTTAGGTAGCTTTCTGCAGTTTAAACATTTGTGCAGGGACTATCCCCATGCAGCCTTTTATTGACAGCTACAGATCAATGGTAATTTTTGATCATTTTCAACCTACATAAACCTATTGACCCCTTGGCCACCTTTGGGGCATTTCAAGTCGTCAAAAATAATCAGAGGAGATGGTGTAAAACTGTCAGAGTGCTGAAGGCTCCAAGTAGTTTCACGTGTCCACAGGAGCAGAGTTGAGAGGTTAAAATGTAGTGCAGATTGGCAGCAGCCGCAGCCGGCCAAGCATTCCAGACAGCCCTGTCCTCATGACTCATAAATGACACACTGATTTGTCTCCCAGCTCCCACATGTCTGCATATGCATTGTAAAATGTAAAATAGGCTGAATCTCAGGGGAACTATTAGGTGGAGAGAGCAGATTAGGATTAGTTCCAAATTTGTTCCAAAGAGTTGTTCTCTTCATCTGCTTGTAACAAAAGCAGGAAAACTTCTGCAATAAAGACTATGGCAAGGTTACCACCATAGCCAAGGGTTGGCTAAGAAAAGGGGGAGTGAGTAGAGGTGAGTCATACAGTGTTTGTAGCTCAAAAGAACCGAAGGGGGGTGGACGCCCCTCCAGCGGCGGAGTGCTTACCTTATATACTAGGTTTCAACCCTGCACACCTGAAATTGAGCATGGTGGTACATGCTGGTAATTCCATCACTCAAAGCCTGGCCGGAATTGAAACATCAAGGCCATTCTCTGTTACATAGCCATTCCAAAGCCAGCCTTGGATACATGAGACTCTGCCTCAAACAACAAATACAAAGTTGCTTAAGAGTTAAAATAGTAGGAAAGGATAATGAAAGTGGTAGAGAAGACAAATAATGAAAATTAAAAAGGGAAAGAGAAAAAGTACCAAGCTGCAAACATGCAAAGGAGAGAAGTGGGGGGGAGGCGAATGTAAACCCTGGAAAAGATGGGAGAACCTGAGAAAAGTGAAGAGGGTATGTGAGGGGGTGAGGCGGGACTCCAGAAATAACCAAGTAACAAGAGAACTCTCCTTCAGTAAAACATGGGCGCACTTGTGTAGTGTAAGTTAAATGGAAGCCAGACTAAGAAAAGCACTGTTAAAATCACCCAATGCAGGACCACACTTGTCACATCTGTACCAGGCATGCAGGAGCTCGAGACACACAGGCCGTGTTTCTACACTTGATGGTAGAGGGTTTCAGGCGAGCGCGCGCACGGGCCGGGTGGGGGGGCATTTTGAATACTTCGCTTTCAAGGATCTGAGCCATAAATGTTTATTAAAAAGAATCTATAATGAAATCAGTTCTGTTATTTTTTTAATGGTTGCCGGGAGTATGTTGGAAGATAGGACAGCCGGCTGTTAATCATTAAGTACTCGTGTTACGAAAAGGGTTTGATAGCATTGCCATCTAGGGGCTGAACGGAAGTCTCTGCTATGGAATAAACGGGAATGGAGCAGGTGCCACTATTGACAATATGCATATGGTTTTGCTTTATGGCCCACATGCTCTTCCAGTTTCTTGTGACAGAAACTGTCGCTGAGTGTGCCACAACAGCCCACTGTCTTATCCATAATCTGTTAGAGGTGATTCCAGTTCACTTCGGGCCTCTACTTTTATTGGCATCTATTGCCAAATGTTCTGAACAAAGAATTATTCTTTTTTGCATTATTAATCTTACCCATGTTTGCCCTATTTCCAGAGAAAAGAAATCATTTGTCAGAAAAGAGTGTTTGTAATCAGGACTGGAAGCATTGTCGGATTTAATATTCATGTGGTCATCCCTGTTTGATGCTATATTTATCTAAAAGACCAATCCGGTGTTGTGGAGAAATAAGTTTTTAAATATTCATGATCTAACTTTTAATATTTTAAAAAAGAGAAATTAATATTTCTGTAAAATTTGTTTCAGAGTCCGGCCGCTTAGCAAACGTTTAAATATTAAAGGATTTCAGGAGGTTAGCGTGTAATATCATAACGGGACATACTGAAACAGGGAAACTGACTTCAGGAGTCTCACGTCCATAAAGGAAACTGTATTTTCTCTGCCCAGCTTTTTCACAGAATAAGAGAGATCGCTCAGTCAAAACTTGAAACCAAGAATGGGAGAAAAGAATTAAAAAATATGTCTATAGCCTTTTGGTTGTATATGTTTTCCAGTTTCATTCAAAATGACATTTAGAAGATTCCAAATTTAGGAGAAATCCTTCCTCATAACTGTGCCTGTGTTCTCAGCCAGTTACTTCTCCCTGCCTTCACCCATCAACAAAAAGAAATACTTGATAGACTATCAATGTCACATTTAAACATCTGACAAACCCAAGCATGTATCATCACATGTATCATTACAAGTAAATATCATTACTCAGTCAAAACTTAGTCATGGTTGCTCATGTTCAGTGCTTATGGTCCACAATAGAAAATATCCCCTCTCAAAACTGTGTGTGTGGGGAGGGATGGTGTGTGTGGTATGTGGTGTGTATGGTGTATGTAGTGTGAATGTGTGGTGTGGTGTTTGTGTGGTATGTGTGTGTGGTGTGTGGTATGTGTGGTGTGTGTGTGTGTGTGTGTGTGTGTGTGTGTGTGTGTGTGCTTGTGCATATGTTCCTGCCCTGTTGCAGGCATAATTCCTACCTTAAACAGACATATCCATCCAGCCCAGATTGGCAAGAGCACCCCAGGGCCTCTCAGAACGTTAAGATTCTTAGCTCTGGTTAAGTTATGCAAAATATGTTAAATATCTCTCAGTGAGGAAGAAACAAACAAACAAACAAACAAAAGTAATTCTGCTATCCCCTTTTTCTTTTAGATCAACAAAGGCAAAATTCTCAAAGCCTAGATAACAATCACTTTGGGGCATTTCATGGTTTTAGTTACGCTGCTTCAGACAAATAGGAATAATTTCACATTTACATTAATAACAGGCTTCTCCAAGGGTGTTTGTACATTTATAGTTCAATGGGCTCATTGCCGTTTTCTTGTGTTTGTTTTATCAAGTTTGTAAGATACAAATGCACAGCACACAAAGAAATGGGCGAGGCTGGGGAGAGGAGGGTGGCGCGTGCACGGAGGTTAGGATTGCTCCTGCTAAGTCTCACAAAGACTTCCGATTAACCTACTGGCCACTTCCCCGAAGCTGCTAGGATGCAACTTGGGGCCACTGATCTTCGTTAAGCTCAATGCAGTTCTCATCATGGGCACCATAATGTGTAGGTTTCAAGTGCCGGAAATCCCCAGGTCCCATCTGATACAACTTTTCCACATATCCGAAATCATGAATTCAGTGGTTCTCAGCCTTCCTAATGCTGCCACCCTGTAACACACTTCCTCGTTCTGTGGTGACCCCCCAACCATAAAATTATTTTGTTGCTACTTCATAATTTTGCCACTGTTATGAATCATAATGTAAATATCTTCTATGTGACCCATGTGAAAATATTGTTTGACACCCCCCCAAAGGGCTGTGACACCCCCCAAATGCAGGTTGAGAACCCCTGCATTAGTTGATGTATTCAGCATGGACAAGAGCAGGCAGAAAGAATAGTCCCTGTCTCCTCAACGTGAGTTCAAAACTTAGCTGTGTATCTATGCCATTGTTAATGCCCTGCAGGCATCTTGACATGGCCGTGCAGTCCAGAGAATTACCTTCTATTGGCTTCTAAAGAATGCCTAACTTGCTATCTTTCTTTCAGGGAACAAGCCATCAAGCTCATCTTTTTGGGTTAGAACCATTCACAACATACCACCTGGGCGTGGTCGCTGTGAACAGTGCAGGACAAGGGTCAAGCCCCTGGACTCTGGTGAAAACTTTAGACTCTTCCCCAAGCGGCCTGACTAACTTCACAGTGGACCAGAGAGAGAACGGCCGGGCTTTGCTGCTCCAGTGGTCGCAGCCAGTGAGAACCAACGGAGTGATCAAGGTAGAGTCCATCCTGAGTAGGGAATGACACTGGTCGTCTTCCAGATAAACAGATGTGCCCTGACATGCCATCGGGTCACTGGGAAGCTGGTCTAATTCTCCTTGATGGCTCCTCTAGGCACTTCATCCTTGATCAGTGAAGAAGAGCTGGGGATGGGGTGGGGGGTGGCATGGGCCCAGCAGTGTGCTGAGGTTGCCTCATTTAATGCACGCATCAACCCCACTAGGTGGGGCCCACTAAACTTCCGGAGGCCGAAAGCTTAAGTAGATGCTTCAGGCAATATTGCCAAAGATGAGGTGGGACTTGAAGCCAAAGAAGTCCCCAAATCTCTGACCCTGAACTTACTGCCTCCTCGCTGCCTTATTTTAGGTTATTTCCTTAAGCCTTAGCTAATTCACCCTGCCTAATTCACTCAGGAAGTCGGCTCCATCTGCTAACTCCTTGACTTATACATGTAGCCACGAAACTGGCCTTTAAATGACACAAGTGAAGCCCTTTACACCAACCTGGGGGTGTAAAGGAGGTGGAATTCCCTGGAACAGCCCATACTCGGAAGCATTAGACCCTTAGCTACATGAGGAGGTATACCCACCTGGTCTCCTAGATGTTCTTCCCGGGGCTGCAGCTATCCACCCACTCATTCTCCCTCTGCCTGCCCCCCTTTGGTCCCTCCATGGGTCAGGATGACAGAAGCCCAGCCACAGTCTGCCTCTATCACTTTCCACAGAGGCTGGAGATGCCCACGCCAATTCCAAATGAAACAGTTAAGACTGAACTTCAACTCCTGGGCCCTAGAAGGAGGAGGAGACAGGAAAAAACATCCATAGCTCAGGGCTCTGGAGCCAGCTCCAACCTCCTGAGCCTTTCTCTGGACTGCCACTCAGCTTAGCTGGAGGCCCTGAGGCCAATAAAAGACACTCAGAGGCAAGCCACTCCCCCCCCTCCCCCAGCAGACATCAGACCACCCGTCCTCCAGGGCAAACGGCCTAAATCCCCAACCTGAAGTCCTGAAACTCAGTTCTCAGGCCCTCCCAGGCAATGCAGCCTCCCCCTCCACCCATCAAAGCTCTTTCTGCGTTTATTCCCCACCCTCCCCGCCAACGACCGCCTCTCCAGAGAATGACTGACAAGAGGAATATTGACTCCCCTTCATCTGCATTTCACCAAATATTTATTGAGCTTCTACTAAGTGCTGTGCACTTATTCAAGAGTGAACAAGACAGAAAAGGCCCCTGCCGCCAAGGCCCTTCCATGGGTATGAATAAATGCAGGGGAGTGTTGAGTCAAAGAGGGACGGAGGCACACACAGCAAGCTGGTAAATAAACAAGCAGGGAATTTCAGAGAGCCATGGATGCTATAAAGAAAATTAAATAGAGTCATGTAATTATGCCTGCTCAGGCTATTTTAAAATGGATAATCATTTGAATTGAGTTGACATTTGAGCTGAGCCCTGAATGACAAGACAGAGGCAGTCATGTGAAGATATGGGGGAAAATGTTCCAGACAAAATGAGCAGCAAACGCAAGGCCCTAAGGCAGGAGTGACCTTGGTGTGCTCAAGGATATGGAAGAGAGCCTGTGTGGATAAAGCGCTGGGAAGGAGGGAAGGATGCCACCAAGAGAGACTGAGGCAGTGTGGGCCCAGCCTTGTGTGGCAAAGGCTGTGGCAGGAGCAGGGAGGTTGCTCGGGGTTCAATGAAGCACTCCTGAGGGCTTTAAGCAAAGGAGTGCCATGATCACATTTCTCACTCCGGCTGCACACTCACGACCCGTGAGAAACTAATAGAGTTTGGAGTCTATTGGAGAATTCAGGGTAGAATTCAAATTAGATGGTGGAAATTGTGAAGTCAAGAAACACGGGGGTATTGGGAATGTATGTGGACGGTAGCGATGAGGTGGTGACTCTTCAGATTGCCTTCTGGGCTTTGCTCCTGAGGTGCTAGCTAACTGGGAAGGGAAAGTGGGAAGAGGAACGGGTTTGAGGAGCAAGCAGCTAGTCAGAGACCAAGTTCAGAACTCCGCTAGAAGATGTCCATGAGATCTGTGTCTGCAATCTGTCGGCAGACAGCCACGTTTAAAACCTTGGTGATGTACAGAATCACCGCGGAGAAAATGCAGCTGGGGATGAGGAGATCCCGGGGTCAAGCCAGGAATTTGGAGGTCCTGAAGAGGAAAGCAGTCAGGAGAATGTGAAATGAGACAAAGATGTTGAGGGAAGGGTAGGTGGGTAACACATGCCAAACGTGAGGAGAAAGGTGCTGGATGTTGGCTAGAGAAAGACACCTGAGTGGGGTGGCTTTTGGAAAAGTTGGTGACCAAGAAAGGGAAGACGGCGACTCACTGAGATGGGAAGGACATCAGAGAAATGGGAAGGTAGCCAGGGTGTTGAGACTTTATGTAAAAATCAATGAGATGCTAGAGCACACTTAAACGCTCGTGGAAATAGCCAGAAGGGGGTGGTGATGGAGGAGATAAGGAGAATAAGTCGAGAGTGGACTGAGCATAGACACGTCAGTCATAGAGACAGAGCCAAGATGACCTCAGATCTCTTCAGCCTACCCTGGGATACAGCCAAAGAAACTCATAGATAGTTGAAAATATTACCTAACTGAAAGTGTACGCTGAACATGTAACCTCCCTAGCACTGGAGTTCGACCTAGCCTACTTTAATTATCCTTTTCAACATTTCAATTAGCCTACAGAGGACCAAAATCACCTCCCACAAAGACTATTTTATAACAAAGTATTAGCGGTATCATTTGTTGAATACCAAACTGAAAGTTGAGAAAATGGCTGTTCCAATCAATGTCTTCTCACCAGATTATAGGTAAAACCTGGAAGTTGAGATCCTGTAAATCAGAGACCAACTGGAGTATGAGACTCAGGATTCACAAGAATGGAAATAATAAGCAATATGAAAGCACACCTTTCTAATTTCATCCGTGTCTCAACTGGAGTATATGGGAATGTCCACAACCAACCCTGAGGGAGAGACGCATGTTGACAGAGGAGAAAGGATAAGATATATAATGATTACTTTGGACAATGAGAGTGCAAATGCGAAGGGGGGAATAGAGTTACTATTTCTTAATTACCTAACAGAGGATTATGGACAAAGTTTAAAGTAAGACCAGCTGGATAGTATTTGTCAGCTCCAGGTAATCACAAACGATTGCTACAGAGGTTAAGACTCTGGGTCTGATGAGCACCATGGTCTTGCCCAGCCCAAGGGCAAACACCACCAAAGAAACAATCAATTCTTCTATGACTTCAAAGAGAAAACAAAGCATTTTTCCCATAGTATAAACTATGTGAAGGTATGCCCATGTATTATATACACACATTTGACTATGTATGTATACATTTGCACGACATGAAGTGAGCCTGCACACACATTCATATACATGTAGGTACACACTTTCAAGCCTAGCATCCTGTAACAAGGACAACTAGCAATCTAATTCCATTTCACAGAAAGCTCAGAGGAAAGCAGACTGTTCAGTTAAACCCGACACGTACCCTAGTCGGGATGAGATCAGACGCGTGGAGTGTCTATAAATAGGAGATTTGAATGTTCTCCCTGCCATTCAAACCTCACGAGTACTCTGTAAGCCATAGCATTCCCCAGCCTGAGGTTTGGGTCAATGCTCAGATTTTATCCAACCTTTTAAAAAGTTTTCTGTGGACTTCACACGAACTATGGCAGATCCCACGTCTACAGCCGGCGTTTGAATGCTAATGGATTAGGACCCATGGGATCAGGCAGGCAGGTGTGAACACTTTAGACAGATTAAATAACTGCACCAAGAACCCCGCACCTCTGACACCTTCTTCTCTTCCTCCCGCAGGCATACAACATCTTCAGCGATGGGCTCCTGGAGTACTCAGGCCTGGGCCGATGGTTTCTCTTCAGGCGCTTGGCTCCCTTCACCCTCTACACTCTGACCCTGGAGGCCTGCACAGCAGCAGGCTGTGCTTGCTCACAGCCCCAACCTCTCCGGACAGGTGAAGCCCCTCCAGATACTCAGCTGGCTCCTACCATCCAGTCCGTGGAGTCCACCAGTGTGAGGCTACACTGGTCTCAGCCAGCTAACCCGAATGGGAAGATAACTCGTTATGAAGTGATTCGACACAGAGACTTGGAGAGAGAGGATCGGGGCAATGGGACAACTCAGACAGGTGAAAACATCGTTTTCACTGAATACAACACGGAAAGGAACTCTTGGGTGTATAATGACACGGGTCTACAGCCATGGAGGCAATATGCTTATAGAATCTGCACGTGGAATTCCGCAGGGCACACCTGTAGCTCTTGGACAGCGGTAAGGGCATTGCAAGCGCCCCCAGAAGGCCTTTCTCCACCTGAGATATCCTGTGTGTCTATGAATCCCCCCAAACTGCTGATTTCCTGGATCCCACCCCAACGGTCTAATGGCATTATCCAGTCCTACGGACTTCAAAGGAACGGAGTTTCCCAACCTTTCCGTTTCAACGCCAGCACCGTCAACTTCACCGACAGCCAGCTGCTTCCCTTTTCAACTTACAGTTATGCAGTCCTGGCCTGCACCAGTGGCGGCTGCTGTACCAGCAAACCCAACACCGTCACCACCCCTGAAGCACCTCCGTCAGGAGTCAGCCCTCCAGTTCTTTGGGCCATCAGTGCCAGCCAGATAAATGTGTCTTGGTCCCCGCCCTCAAAGCAAAATGGCAAGATTGCTAAGTATTTACTTAGATGTGATGGCCAGGAGTACATGGCTGGGCAGGGCCTGTCCTTTGTGGTTTCCAGCCTGCAGCCTTTTACTCAATACAACGTCTCCCTCGTGGCCTGCACAAATGGAGGATGTGCTGCTAGTCCAACTGCATCTACTTGGACAATGGAGGCCCCACCAGAGAACATGGACCCCCCAGTACTGCAAGTCACAGGCTCCGAATCAATAGAAATTACATGGAAACTTCCAAGAAACCCACATGGCCGGATCAGAAGCTATGAGCTTTGGAGGGATGGAGCCATTGTGTATACAGGGCTGGAAACTCGCTACCATGATTTTACCCTCACCCCGGGTGTAGAGTACAGCTACTCAGTGGCTGCCACCAACAGCCAGGGAAGTGTCTTGAGCCCGCCTGTCAAGGATCAAACCAGCCCCTCAGCCCCCTCAGGCTTACAGCCCCCAAAGCTGCGTGCTGGGGATGCTCTTGAGATCTTCGTGGACTGGGACTCTCCAGTGAGGGCAAATGGTGAAATCATCAACTATACACTCTTCATCCATGAGATGTTTGAAGGGGAAACCCAAACTGTATGCATCAATGCAACGCACAGTTCTTTTGATACACGGTCACTCACAATGAAACACCTGAAGCCATTTCACAGGTAAGCCGACAAGCACTTCATTGCCCTTTCTGTAGTGCTCTGTCAGTGCCAGTGAGGCTCCCAGGGCAAGATGCATAGACCAACCCCTGTGCATCAGCTGTGGACAGTAGACAGGTCCCATCTTCACTTAACTACAGTGTGCTTTCGTAGTCTCTGGAAAACAACTATTACACATGACATTTTGATGCCAGTTTTCCGGAAATTTTGAAAGTTTATCGTCTAGAGTAGATCATAAAGAAATAAGGCCGATCTCCTCAACTGAGTTGCAGACCCTGAACAGTTATTAAGCTGAAAGGAGGGCTGGAGAGATGGCTCAGTCTGCAAAGTGCTTGCCACCCAACCAGGGGGTCCTGGGTTAGATCCCTAGTTTGTTCCTATAACCTCACATCTAGTGGGGCACATGAGGGGTGGAGTCAAACCCATCGGGTTCCCAAGCCAGCTAGCTGAGTCAGTGAGCTCCAGATTCAAAAAGAGACCCTGTTTTCCAAAAAGAGTGTGGAAAGTGACTGAGCACCTTGTGACACCATCTAGCTTACACACACATGCATACACACACACACACACACACACACACACACACACACACACACTCATACACACAGCTAAAATATATCAGCCAGAAGTATACTGGACCAGTATTTGTCTGGAGGCTAGCCCTCCTTCATTCAAATCTAACACCTCTTCCTGCGATAATAGAGTCTGCAAGTTCCATGTCCACTACAGAACTCCCTGGGTTTTGAACTTCTGACTTCTCAGATGGTGCCTCTTTGCTGATATGTGCCATCCTATTTTAAACCCACCCTCTGTGACATGCATGGGGGTGCTCTACACCAACACTCTTCCAGTAGCATCTGAACATCTGGACATTTTCCCTCGTCCCATTCCACGTACTTGAGAGAGAGAGAGAGGGGGGGGAGAAGACATTTTGTGCAGAAAATTTAGTAAATTGAATAGAATCACTTTTTTAAAATAAAAAAAAATTAAGTCTGCAAAAATGTTGATGTCCAGCTGCTGAAGCTAAAACTCACCTATGATTATGATGTCCTGGTGTGTAGATTAGACACAGATACGATTATCTCTGCTGTATAGTGCTATTAGAATGAAGCATTCGTGGTCTTATGCGTCTACTCAGGGCAATTATTTAGCATCATATTAAATATTAAACAGTAATTAAAAGCTCTTCAGGTATTCTCCACAGCTAATCTACATGCTATGTGAGTTGGCTTTTATCTCCCACTACTGAGGATCTTTAAAAAGCCTATGTTGGGGTGCAACTGTGCATTTTGTCAGGGTTTCTTCTTTATGTAACTGCAACAGTGTTAAAACCATGTCCATCTTGCTCCCCCTTCCCCCAGCAATGATATAGAAAAGGATTCCTGGAGAAAATGCTTCCCAGGTGTCAAAGTAACATTCTTTCTAGAGAAAAATGAGAAGACTAATGTGCCAGTCCTCCCAAGGACATGTAAGGGCACATGGAGAGGCAGAACCCTCTAACAGCTGAGGCCTTGATGCTGGTGAAATATAATAGAGTACCGAAGCTGTATCGGTTGATTTCTTGTCTTTTGGGTTTTTGTAGGTTTTAAACCACACTTGATACTTACTAGACACAATGAAAATTAGTGTGCTCATCTTTGAGAGTCCCTAGCTGGTCAGTAGGAAGCAGTTTAGGAATCTTCAAGAATCAGAAAGAAAGTGGCCCAGAACATTGTTTTGTTGTTGTTTAAAGAAGGTCTGATGTAGCCCACTATGGACTAGAACTCACTCCATCATCCAGGATGATCATGGACTCCTGATCCTCCTGCCTCCACCTCCCAAGCAATGGAATTACAGGCTTGTACTACCACATCCAGCTACTTTTGTTTTATTTAAGATAGGTCTCGTGTAGCCTGGGGTGGCCTTGAATATGGACCTTGGAATATGGCCTTGAATGAGGACCACTGGGGGAGTAGTCCTCATTGCTCCACTCCCCCAGTGCAGAGAATACAGGCATGTACTACTGCTCAGATGAAACAGTGCTCGGGACTGAATCTAGGCCTTCATCTGTTCTTGGTAAGCAATTCTACCAATGGAGTTGCATCTGTCGCTTGACCTAGGACCTTGAAACGATCCACAGATAATTGAGAAAAATCATTCCTATGTGGAAAGTCAAAATTGACCCAATTAATAAGCATAAACATTGCTTATCAATTTGACCCGCCATACTCACTGGTGGATCTGCTCACTGTTCAGTTGGCAAATGCTGGCATAGAGCCATGTAAGACAGGAGAGAGGGAGCGGTAATGAAGAAGAGTCTGCTTTAGTTACATTTCCTGATGCTGTGATAATGCCCTGACAAAAGCAACTTAAGCAGGGAGGGGCTTACGCAGGCTCACAGATGAGTCCTTCATTTGAGGAGTCATGGACAGGGGCTGAGGGCAGCTGGCCACATAGTATCCAAAGTCAAGTAGCAGGGTGAGGGGAGTGCCGGAGCTCAACTCACTTCCTCAAGTTTGCTGAGTCTAAGACCCAAGCCCAGGAAATGGTGTTGCCACCTCAGAAATCAACATGATCCCACCTAGGCATGCCCAGAGGCTAATTATCCCTCGAAGGTGTGCCCAGAGGCTCTTCACATAGGTGTTTCCAGATCCTGTCAAGCTGACAGTTCATGCTAACATTCACAAAGTCACAAAGGAAATGAAAAAGGTATAATTAAGAAGGCAAAAATGCAAAACCAGAAAGCCATCAAGAGCAGAAAGCAGGGACAAAAGGAGAGGAGGCAGCAAAGAGCAAGAAACAACCTGATCCAAGAGGAGGAGGCAGGGAAGAAAGGCCACCATGGGCTTGAGGGGAAGGTTGGGCCATGAAGTCTGTGGGCATGGAAAGAGAAGCGGCAAGTGCTTGTGGCCGCCACAGGAGTCAGCACTAACCAGGGGCCTTTGTGTAGGAAAAGGTTCTGCCATGGAAATAAGCCTTCCCGAGTGGTAGATACCAGCTATGAGGCAAAACATAATTGATTAGTAGAGCTTGGCTGGGTAGTGATAAAGTGTCTCTGTGATGGATACCCCAGCTTGTGAGGGGGTTAACTTTACCCCCAGAAGGCTTTGTGTGAGCTAAGGAAGCCTGTTTTAACATGTCAGGTATCAAGCTGAGAAGATCCATTACCATGGAGACCATAAGTCGGCAATGTCCCTTCATAATCTGGAAGCTTTCCCAGAGAGTAGCTTGGCTCTGGCTACACAGGTAGGAGGAGTCTGGGTCCCATGCAAAGCTGTATTCCTCACTGCTGTGTCTGTATAGTACCAGAATTATCTTGCTGGAGAGGAGACCTACAGTTTCTTTACCCCAAGCATCCCTCTTTAGGCAAGAACTGACCACTCCCAAAACAGATGAAGGTCTTTCTTTGAGTTTGCAAAGCAGAAGATTGAAACTGTTCAAAACTTTTCATAAAAACAAAACTTTATCATTATTTAAAGGCTGGCTGTTCATAAATATAAACTCCCTTTCTTTTTCTTCTGAAAAATGTGGTCTTTTAAAAGAATTGTCCCAGAGAAATCTAAGGATCATCTGTGATTCTACCTTGTTTCCTGTAGGTATGAAATTCGTGTCCAAGCCTGCAATGTCCTGGCATGTACTTCCAGCGACTGGGCATCTACACAGACCACAGAGGTACCACCTGTGATGCAACCAGCCCCACATCTAGAGGTGCAGACAGCTTCAGGGAGCTTCCAGCCCATAGTAGCTGTGTGGTGGGCAGGACCACTCGAGCCCAATGGAAAAATCATATACTTTGAATTATACAGAAGACAAATAACAACCCAGCCTGGGAAGTCCAGTCCATTGTTAACCTACAATGGAAGCTTAAGCTCGTTTACAGATTCAGAACTACTACCCTTCACAGAGTATGAATATCAGGTAAGAACTCTGTATGTCTTATAAAAACCCAGGCTGCAATGGTGTGCACCCATCAGAGATCCCTTCCATACTGTTCCTTGCAATTCCAAAAGCCACTTAGTGAAATGTAGTTTCACAGAAGGTTGTTATATCCTTTCAGTTTTTCTAAGCAGTCAATGAGGGAAGGAAGACCATTCATTTTCACTTTTCCTTTCTTGGTTCTTGGTCCACATGCTTGCTTGTTCTGTGGGTTTCAGATGAATCCTTTATTAGAGATATGGTTTCTACTCTTAGACTTCCTTCTACCTGTGTCCTTGGTTATAAGTACTCCTTAAACCATCCTTAGGAAAATAACTCATGTGTTATAACAAAGCAAAATCGAGCACAGTGACAAACATCACCAGTCACGATGCTCAAGAGAAAGACAAGATGGTGAATCAAAAGGCTATAACTGATCTGCCTGTGGAAATAGAGAAAATTTAAAGAACAATCCACCTATCAATCAGTGGCATTAAAAATATTCACATACATTTTAAAAGGCTAGGAATTAAGAATGGCATTTGGAAAATATTTTGAAATCTATGGGGCTGTATGTGAGGCTTTGTTTTGCCATTGGATCTGCATGCATTGGCTCTGTGGCTGCCACACCATTTCCTGAGGAGGACAGATCTGCTGTCTCACTGCCTCCTACATAAGTGATGCACACAGCTTTGCACTCAGTCACACACTCACTGGGGGCTCAATTTTCATCAGCAACTCAAGATTTTAAAAGACAAAGGTTAGAGGTCTTTATGGAATTACCCCCAGCTCAAATTCAAAGTCTCTTCTCCATACCGTTTCCAAGTCCCATCCTTCGGTTTCATAGGCTCCCATAGTGCTCCTTCTTCTACTTAAGCCAGACTTGGTTTCTCTAGCTGTGGTTCAGAAAAAGCTTGCTAATGGATAACCCCTGAAGGTCATGCAAATACCAAGAAAAATCTTCAGATTAAAGAAAAAAAAGATTAAACCCAAAAAGCTTATCAAGGGCGCTGAAGCCCAGTTGGTAGGGTGCCTGCCTAGCAGGTCAGATGCCCTGGGTTCTGTTCCCAGCACTGCCAGAAGCTTGTATTCCCAGCACTCCAGAAGTTGAAGCTGGAGAATGCAAACCAGAATCACAATAAAATTACCAGGAATGTAACAGGTACAAAGAAATGTGATGATTTCATTAGAGGTGACATTTATACATGAAAAGACTATCTCAGGACAACATTGTATTTTCACAAGTTGCCTGAGGAAGTTAGTATTGAAATTGTAAATCAACTATTGAATTGCAGAAATACACAAACATAAATCCAAATTTATTGCTTGTAATTACAAATCTAAAAACTCTACTAGAAGCAAGAGTGTTCTCTTGGTTAGGTGCCAGCTATTGGGTTGCAAGACCTAATCTAAATAGATTGGAAGCTATTTATAGTATTTATTGACTTTTCTGCTTACGTATGAATATGTCTTCACAAAAAAATATTGTTTTGTGATAAGATGGCTACCTGGATAATATTGGCACAATTGTAGAGCAAATAGGAGATATACTTTGTTACTTCTGCTGGGCGGTGGTAGTGAACACTTTTAATCCCAGCAGGTGGAGGCAGGTGGATTTCTGTGAGTTCTATACCAGCCTGGTATACAAAACAAGTTCCAGGACAGCCAGGACTACAAAGAGAAACCATAATCCCCCCAAAGCAAAACAATAACAAAACAAAATTTGTTACCTTCTTTTTTTTAATTGTGTGTGTGTGTGTGTGTGTGTGTGTGTGTGTGTGTGTGTGTACACATGTACATGTGAGTGCAAGTACCTGTGAAGGCCAGTAGAGGGCATTTGATCCCCTTGAGCTATAGTTACAGGCACCTGTGCGCTCTCCAATGTGTATACTAGGGATCGCACTTAGCAAGTACAGCCATCACTCTTAACTGCCAAGCCCTCCCTACGGCCCCTCAAAATATTCCGAAAGCACAGCAAAGTAGAAGGCTTTGAGTAGGATGGTGGCTCATGTCAGTAAAGAACAATAACCTGTCTTTGCCCCTCTCAGAATCAGAACACAGTGAAACTGCCGAGGCCAGCATGGCCCCTCCCTTTATTCTTTTCTCATTAGCTTCACCAGAAAGCGTGCAGTTGTCAGAGATCCCTCAGTTCTCAATCAGGGTCTTAAGTAGATGGAACTGGCCTGGACTCTTTGGATTGTAGTAAATACTGAGATTCTGAAGATAAACTACTGACTACAGCTCCCTTGGCCTTTGCTGTGTCATTGGGGTAAAGCAGGATCACATATCTGTAGACATCTCAGCTCCATTTTTAAGGCATTTACGTTTTAGTTATGTGTTGTATCTCTAGTTGGGTTTCTCATCAAGAGTGTAGGATGGCCAAGGGACCCACATGATAGGCTGAGGTGAGTCGAAGACATCACAGGGCACTGTTGTTTTTGTAACTACCCCTGTTAATTGTGAGGCACAGTCCTCTCCTACACTCACACCACCTAAGTTGTTGACATTGCAAGTGTGAGCTATCACAGCTAATTGATTCTAGTTTGGTTTTGAGACAGGGTCTCCCTGTAGCCCTGTGTGGCCTGGAACTCAAATGTAGACCATGCTGGCCTTAAACTCAGAGATGGCCATTCTTCCTCTGCCTCTTCAAATGTTGCCATTAAAATCAAGCACCACAATGGGCATGCCATCCTACTATTCTTAAGGAAAAGCCCTACTCTTTACCTATAGAAGTAGAAATGAAGTCAGTGTTTACTGGGGAAGCATTTACAAGGTTTCCTTGAGAGCCCTTTTCTCATCCCTGTCGTTGTTGCATTGTTTTTCTGTGTTCCTCTCATTCTTTGGAGGTTAAGAGTTAACACTGTGTAAAATGAGACTTTCTGAGTTGTGAAAAGTTGAGTCATTTCCATTTCAACACAGCTCCTTCCTGGGAGTCTGAGATTCTGAAGGCTCAAACACAGAACATTAGGTTGAACAGAAAGAAAGAAAGAAAGAAAGAAAGAAAGAAAGAAAGAAAGAAAGAAAGAAAGAAAGAAGGAAGGAAGGAAGGAAGGAAGGAAGGAAGGAAGGAAGGAGGAAAACACGTAAGATGTAAAATCTGAATGGAGGGTGTTAGGAAATGCTTGTTTGTATTTCACGGAGATAGGTAGGTGGCTTTGTGTAACAAGGCAGGCAGAGTCCTATTAGAAATCCAATAGTCCATGTGAGTGCTGGAATCTGATTCTTAGCCCCATAGGTGTGCTTTCATGTCTCTATGCTGAGTGAAATCCTCTCAGGAGTAGACTGTTCTTTACATGGGCATCGCATGGCTGTTAGGCAAAGCCATGGGACACCTACACACTTCAGTTGGTATTTTTCCTACAATACCACTTTCTACTTTGAACCCTTCCCAACTGGACTGTGCTTAGCTAGACTCTTTATACCTTGAACTTCTGCCAGAAAGTTCTTGATGAATGAACAAGCGAGTTAGGACCACCATGATCTTCCCACAGGCTTCAGGAAGAACCAGGCACGCCTCCCTCCTGAGCTGTCCTAGGGTTTTGCAGAGTTGAGGATGGAACCCAGGGCTTTGCATGTGCAAGCTGAGCAAGCCTTCTACCATGGAGCTCTGCCCCAAGCCCTGCACTTTAGCTTTTACCTCAGGGAGAGATGTCTGGCTAATGAGCAGCTCCAGGTAATTCTGCATTCATATTCATACTCTCGCTCAAGGCAATGACTCGCCATGGAGTTGTGGGGCCTGCCAGGGCTCCCTTTCACTGACTCAAGCTGACAGGGACTTAATTAGCTCTCCTGAAACTTCCCCACATTGACAGATTTTTGCAGTAAGCACACACACACACACACACACACACACACACACACACACACACACACACACACACACACACACTCTCACTCAGGCTCCCAGGGCTCTGGTGCCTAGTGACTGGGTGACTGAGAATCTGTAGCTCAGCCTTGCCGGAGACTTTGACTCCCTGATGTGAGAGTCTGGTCTTGGGTCTGAGGCTGAAGCAGCCAGGTCATGCTGGAAGCTGCTACTTTCTAACCAGCCAACGATGTTCCCCAAGAGGAAGACCAGAGGGTTGTGAAGGAGCAGAGGGGTCCTTGGAGGCCTCACCAAAGGCAGGTGGATTAGACCTCAGTCGGGCACTGTGGGTGCCACAAAAGCTACACAGGTACGCATGATGAGCTAGGAGGGACTCAGAGAGACAGTGGCATCCAGCCTTCTGGGTATTTGAACAATTTAGCTTCCTCCTGCTTTCCCTCGTTGTCTGAGTTTACACTTGTTGTAAGAGAATGTCTCTGACCATGAAGCTTATACTGTGAACATTTATTGCTCGCAGTTCTGGAGATTTTGAAATCCACGACCCAGGTGCCCATAGATGCCATGTCTGGTGAGGGACCACTCTGCCTTGCCAAATGCCATCTTCTTGTCATATCTCATAATGCAGGGTGGAGAGGGAGAGGAAGAGGGAAAGAGGAAGGACACAGAGAGGGAGAGTCTAGTGTCTTCTCATAAGGACACCAACCCCGTGTGTGAGGGCTCCATCCAGCAGGAACTCACCACTCTCTAAGACCCAGCTCCAAATACCACTACGCTGAGAGTGAGACTCAGCATGTGGATTTCCAGTGGCTCATTTAGCAGGCAGCACCCCACTATAACAAGTAGTTTTCCTCGCCAGCTCCAAGTTCTAGAAAGAGTAAGCTACAGGAGTTCAAAGAAATTCACATCAAGTTTTAGCTTTTATTTATTTATTTACAGACAGGGCCTTACTATGAAGCCCTACATAGACTTGAATTCACAAAGATCTGTCTTTCTCAGTCTGCAGAGTACTGGGATTAAAGGCATGTACCACCACACCCCATGTTAATTTTACCTTCTCCTGACAGGTCTATGTAATCTGTAGCTTGTGAAACTACACAAAATAAATCCTGACCCAAAACACTTTCATTTAGTAACAATGTTTAGCTTTAAATTGTGTTGATACAACAGCTATGCTTTGTCCCACTTGGCTTGGGTCCTAGAACCCTGACAGATGTGTGTACAGAAGGCTGGGGTCGGGAAGGGTGTGTGAACTCCTCAGGCTGTAAACATCCAGGAGGAGGAGGCTGCAGTTGCTAGATTTGTACGCGCTGATCAATCAGGACAACACTCACACATGAGCAGAGCTAGGCTTTTCCTGAGCCTGGTCCCTATGAGGAATGATGTGGCCAATTCCCATGTGTCTGAGTCCTTGGAGTCCTGGGCATGGCTGTGACATGTCAACAGTGTGTGATCACTCAGGGCTTCCTTCACTCAGTTCTTCCTTCCTACATAGCTACTCATCACAGAAATGAGCATATGGACCTATCTTATTATGACCTAATCTATTTACTCACCAGTAAATTTATTTTAAAATTACAAAAGCATCATAATATGTAAGTATAAATAAGTCATAAATCTGTTTCACTTAGAGGCTATGAGTCCTTAGTGTCTTAGAGGAAACCTGTAACATCAATTTGATATCAAGCCTATGTTAGAACCAATAACAGAGGAACACATTAAGCTAGACTGCACTCAAGGGAATTGCTCTGCTTGTCTGGGGGAGAGACTAAAGGAACTCCTCAACACCAAGAGAAAGACTAAGACATCAGGCCTTGGCAACCCAAGGCAAGACTAAAAGCTCTTGTTCTTTCTCTGCTCCATCCCTCAGTCCCTCAGCCCCTCATTCCCTCAGTCCCCCTCCCCCTCCATCTCTTGGTCCTTCTCTTCATCCCCCTCTCATCTTCTCTTGTCCCTGGGTAGCTTCACCCAGTACAACACATAGGCTTGCTTTGGGTTAAATCAGCATAAAAATAAATGTGCTCAAGATACCATACCTAGGAATGTAATTCAGCCAACATAATAATGGTTGTTATTATCATCATCCTCCTTGCTGAATAAGCAAGAGGACTGCCCTTCAGTCTTAAGCCTGCCACAACAGGACTCTAAACTTGGCCTGTTATGCCACATGCCTTCCTAAGAACTGAGAGAATGAAGCCCTGTAAGTGAGCATGCCTCATCCATGGTCCACTTTCTCCAAGTGGGAAATGCTTTCAGTCTGAAGCAAGAATCGCACTGTACAGCCCCACACCAAAGACACCTGGGAAGGGCGTGGATCCCTGTTTCTTCACCTCTCACAACTTCTCTTCTCCACAAGAACAGCAGAGTTAGAATCACAAAATTGGGGCTGGGAAGATGGCTCTCTGTACAGCATAAGCACAAAGCCCTGGGTTTGAATCCCAGTACTCACATTAAAGGAAACCCAGGAATAGTCATGGACACTTGTAACCAAAGGACTGAGGAAGCAGAGGTGGAAACAGAGACAGTTGCATCCTTGGGATTCACTGATGAGCCAGTCCAGCTCACTAGGGAAGCCCCAAACCACAAAGGCTCAAAAAGGAGGTAGATGGTGGCTGAAGAAAAACAGCTGAGGTTAGGTTCTTGCCTCTATACTTGTACACACACACACACATACACACCGCAAACCTTGGGTGATGTTTAATTTCACCTGGCTTCCTTTCTGTCATTTACTACTCAGGTGTGCTATAGGAATGAGCATTGTGTATTAGTAGGACTCCTGGGTCTTGGGCCCATGCTCCACCCCCAGTCTGTCCATAGAGCCAGATGAAGGGAACTCTGGTCTGTATAGGTGAATCTTCAGGAGTAGACGGCACCAATTTCTAATCAAGAGCTCAAGTGGCTCTGAAGGTGTGGGTGTGGGTTGTTCCAGTCCATCTTTCTTTGTCCTCAACTTCTCTCTTCAGAGAAACAATCAAGTGGCCACTCACACAGGACTGAGGACTCTACCCCCATGCCCATCATTGAGAGTCTTACTGTACTTTTCTCTGCCAGCTCTTTGCCTCGTCTTGCTTGCTTTCTGATGCCCTCACCACCACGCCAGACCCCCTTCCTAAGCCTTTTCTGTACCACATTTAGCCGCAACTTATCAAGCATGTTTTCTGTTTGGCTTTGGACTTGCATTTGATGAGGTGTTAATCTCACTAACATATTTGTGACCAGCACGGAGGCTTCTGTTTGTTTAGTTTCTCCCACAAGAACTGAGCTCCCGCCATCTCATCTTCCACAGCTCAAGGTCTTGAATGATTTATCGACATTGTCTGACTCAGCCTGTCTATGGTTCTATTACAGCAGAGCCTGAATGCATAGATGTAACTTTGACCCCCCCCAAAAAAAATCCCCAGAGATAGGGAACTCGGGGCTACCACTGGGCCATGGGCCACACCCCATTTGGCCTTGGTCATGTCCTTCCTTCCTGAGGGAGGCCAAAGGCTCCCTGAGGGAGGCCAAAGGCTCCCTCAGGAATCTATTCTTAAACCACTATCACTTGCCAGCCTTTCAGATTGCCTTTGATACAGGCACACATCTGAATACAGTTACACACACATCTGAACCCCAGGAAGCACTCACCTGAACACGGGTAGAGAATGACTTACATTTCACTTGGGGTGAAATTGAACCTTCTATTGTTGTGTGATGGGGAATGTATTGTGTATGTTTATCTTATTGATTGTTAAATAAAATAGTTTGGCCAATGAGATAGCAAGTTAGATGAGACTAGGAGTCAAAGAGGATTCTGGGAAATGTAGTAGTGAAGTGCTGATCCAGGCAGGAAGTGACATAGCAAGGAGACTCATATTTAAGTGAAGGAGACACAGGAAGGGCCCCTTTTTCCCGTTCGCCTCTTTTAGCAGCAGGATGTGAGCCACCAGCAAGGAGGGACGCCAACAAGGCATCCGATAAGATAAGTCTTATAAAATATATAGGTTTATGATAATTGAGACTGAGCTAACAGATGAGAATCCTAGTCATTGGCCAAGCAGCATTGTACCTAATACAAGTTTCTGTGTATTCATTTGGGCCTAACTCGGGCAGGCGGCTGGCGTAAAGCTCAGAGGTGGCGGTGGGGATCAGGCGGCATTTGGCAGAAAGATTTATCGTAACAGTTGGGTATTTGCTGGAAATCACACATTAAAAGCCCTAGAGTCTTCTTCGGTGGGGTGAAGATGGGTCACTGTCCCTGCCCTCATGGCTCCTCACTAACAGTTGTGTTTCTGCGGTATGTTGGCACATCTTTAAGGGACTGCCCTGATTAATAACTGACATAGGAGGGCCCAGCACTCTGTGGGCGGCACCATCCCTTAGCAAGTATATGAGAAATTAGCTAAGCACGATCCTGGAAAGCTTGCCCTACACTTAGCAAATTGCATTATACTGCTAGGCACTTCAGTTTCCTTGTGAGAGTATTAATGCCAACTGCATGGAATTGTTGAAATGATTAAATGCCTTGATTAACCACCACAGGTATGACCAACCTCTTGACATTGTAACTGTAGCTGGAAGTTTCTCTTCCTCTTGCCAGTTCCTGAATAACCTCTCTGAGACTTAATATTAATTATAATTGTTTGGCCAGTGGCTCAGGCATATTACTAACTAGCTCTCACATTTAAATTAAGCTATTTCTATTAATCTACGTATTGCCAGGTGGCTGTGGCTTACCAGTAATGCTCTGCCATCTGACTCCTCCAGAAGCTACATGGAGTATCCCTGACTCTGCCTTCTTTCTCTTTGTAACTCTATTTGTATTTCCCACCTAGCTCTATTCTGCCTAGCTATTGGACAGATCCTCTTCTTTATTAACCAATAGTAATAAAACATATTCCCAGCATACAGAGGAGCAGGCCACATCACTCCCCATTTCTGTCTAATTAAGAAGGAAGGTTTTAACTTTAATATAGTAATATTAAATATAACAAGACAGGTATCAAGCAAGAATTACAGTCACAATATTTAGTCTATTTGTATTTGACAAATTTAAAGAAAATACGCTATCATCTATCCTATCTTTGTGAGTCTAAAGTTTCATATTTAACTTTTTATCATAACTAAGGAAAACTATACAGAGGGGCATCGCACATGAGCAACCTTAATCTCTCATCTACAAAGTTCATGCTGGAGATCCACATAACCCAGCTACAACAACAAAACTCTCACAGTGCTTTCAGTAAAGTTTACAGCTCTGTGTTGGGTCAATTTCACTCTTGGGGCATAATGGGGCCGTGGATCAGACACACCTGGTAGCAAAGACAGCAAGCAAGCTAATGGGCAAAGGGAGCTGTTTCCCTCCTGTGTGTTCCCTCTGAAAGCGGAATGATATCAAGTTCCTGTTCCCTTCAAAGCGGAGCAGACAGCACAAAACTTAGCAAGCAGTAAACTCCAAACCTTCGTTCTCATGAAGTGGGAATTAAGGTTAATTCAGTGGCTCTCACTCTATTTTAGCCGGCTCTCCCACCTCATGGTTTAGAAGGGAGTCCTAGGCGCATCTATGGGGCAGTCCAGCCGCTGCCGCCCGGGCCTCGGCAGTGGAGACAGTAGACGGTCATTTACAACATGGGCAATGTCTCCTAAGGACTTTAGCAACTTCACGTCTCTGAATTTCAAAAGTGCAGGTAGAAAGCAAGACAGTGCCCCCCCCCCTTTGCATCCCCGTCTTCCACTAGATCCCGGAATTTAATCTTGCTTGATCCCAAGTGTTCCCATGAAAAAAACCCGGAACGCAGGGACTCCATACAAGGAAGATTCTCACAGATCAGCAAGGTACCTGGCAAACAGAGGCCCCGGGCAAAGCCCATTTGATGATGAAAGAGTCAGACAGGTAATGAAGCAGGCAGCTTCACAAAGCCCCCAGACAAGAAGCCCTGCCCAGCTGGAGCCTGTAGGCGAGTCACAAAATAAAATAGTCCCATAGGCGTGCAATTGCAGATTCGTTGCTTTCTCTCTTCAGCGGTGAGCCTCTTTACGCAGTTCCGGCAAAGCCCATCCTGGTGTTACTATTCAAACATATTCAAAACCCGTGGCAAGCTACCCCTTAAAAAGGCATTAGCCTGAATGCCCAGGGAACACACTCCAAGACTGTAGAGGGACTGATAGGATTTCCTTGATTGTATCTTTTTATTTATGAGGCATAATTTATGAATGCCAGGGAGCAAACTGCACTGACGGATGACTAAACAGCGCCCAAACCATAAATTAGGAGCCACGTAGGAAGAAGTGTAGATTGGGATCGAATCTATTGAATTAGCTGTTGGCCCACGCCAATACAGGTATTGGAAAGACCCTTTTAATATCCATTTGCCTCCCCCGTGGGAGAGTGATAACAATCACTTTCCATGCCCCTGGGAAACAAATAATTTAATTGTTTGCCTGTTAACATGCAACCTATTTACTCTACTGATTAATGACTGGCATGGCTGCTCATGTTGTAGTTTTCTTTTTAATTTCTGATGTGAATTTTTAACGCTGTGAAAGACAGCTGTATTTTCATTCTCTGGTTTGTAAAGAAAAAAAAAAAAGTGAGGTCTCCTCCTTACTGCTACATGAAATAAGCTTGTCCTCAGAATTACTTGAAGTGCTGTTTAATCGATCATTCCATGAGGAATGTTTTTAATCAGACATTCCACAAGGAGACATGAGAGGGAATGTCACCAAGTGCATTCCATGCAAGCATGAGGTCATGAGTTCGAGCCCCTAGAATCTAGTAAGAACAAAGAAACAGAAGTAGTAGTAGTACATACTTATAATTGTAGTGCTGTTGAAACAGGACCCCTGAGGCTCACTGGCCAATCAAGCTCACACACACACACACACACACACACACACACACACACACACACACATTTGTGTTTGTTTCAAAGACTGTAAGTACTGCTGATGCCAAAACACACTCTAAACAGACACTTGGAGTCAGACTTTTTTGTTGGGACCATCTGCTCCCCAATAATGGTATGGAGACTTCTTATTAATTATGAAAGCTCGGCCAATAGCTTAGGCTTGTTTTTAGCTAGCTCTTACAACTCAAATTAACCCATTTCTGTCCATCTACATGCTTCCCTGAGGCTCACTTACCTCATCTCCTGCTCCCCCCATGTCGCTGCCCTTCTTTTCCCAGCATCCTCTGTGCCTGGAAGTCCTGCCTAGCTATTGGCTGTTCAGCTTTTTATTAAACCAATCAGAGTGACACTTCTTCACAGAGTACAGAAAGATTATTCCACAACAGACACTCTCTGAAGATTGTGCCTAGATTTCTGCTCCTGGTTCTATAATATTTTGCAAAGAATATTGGGCGCAAGAATCAGCCGAAAGCATGCTGAGAACCTGTGTTCTGGGGTCATCTCACCAGAAATGCTGGTCCAAGGGCCCAAAATAATGTGGAAGACCCCTGTCCAGGAGTCCGCTGTGGCACTGGGCTCAAAGACAATCCAAAGAGTACTTACTGTTTCCACAGCTGTCCAGGTGTGGCAGCTTAGTGGCAGGTGCTCACACTTCAGTAATTAAAATTATTCAAAGAACGATACAGTGATTAGTCTTTGAGGGAAATGAGTAAATTAAAGAACAGCTTTCTAATTTTAATGGACAACAAGCAAAAAGATGATATGTGTCTGTAGTTAGATTAAATACACATATCACTGAAAACAGTGCTGTGTGTCTATCTAGGTAGCAAGTCAAACTGACATCACTAATGTGTTGATCGATGTCAAGTACAGAATCCATGGTTAAACATTTCATCTATTTTATATTTATTAAAAGTATTTGTGGTTTCTACATCTTGCACTGTAACACTTCCCAATGTTACAATAAAAAAAAAAAAAGAAAGAAAGAAAAAAGAAAACCTTGATCCGTGCTGGCCTGCTCACCTGTTCAGTCTCTAACAGTTCCCTCCTGGGAAGTTCTGGACTGTAATGCGTGGTGTTACGTGAGCCGCATGAACACATATACAGTGTTATCAAATGTAAACAGTGAGTATTTCAGAAGGTACTGTAACCATCATTAATTTGTTTATTGGGAAAGTGTGTTTAGGAGATGCCCTGGGTATATAGCCTTTTTGTCCCTCTTCATCATGGAATTCATAGTAGGTTCATGTGTGTTCAGAAGATACTTGATGTTCTGTTGTTTTTATGTTGATCCACTAAAACTAAAGGGCCGGGAGCTGACGGATGCGATTGGGTAGTGAAATGCCTACCTAGCATGCAAGAGGTCCGAAATTCATCTCCTAGGACCAAAAGCAAAGCTCACTCTAACACACTAGCCAATATTTCTCCATCCATGTTAGCCCACTTCCTGCCACTGCAAAAAAATGTTTGAGGTGACGTAAGGAGGGAATGTCTTCCTCGGCTACTCCAGAGGCCGCCGGCCATGGCCACTGAGATCCATTGTTTCTGGGCCTGTGAAAGAGGGGGGCACAGTGGAGCAAGCTGCTCACCTCATGGCAGCCAGAACTAAGAGAAGGAGTGACAAGAGGCCAGGACAAGTTGCACATTCAATGACACCCCAGTGACTTTCTTCTAATATCCCATTACTGAATGTGATGGGTGTTCCACATACCAATTCCCAAATTCCTAAGTGAGTCCCATTTCCCATAACTGTCACCTGTGAGGAGCTAAGCCTTCCACATGTGACTTCTGGTGGACACTTATGATGTAAGCCATAATGCCACTCTGTTAGATATGTTAACAAATTCAGTATTGTTTTTTAAAAAGAAATCATAGACATAATCTGTGTTAATATTCTAATTAGGAACCCAGAATATACTTCAGTCCGTGTCTTGCTTAACTGGGCATGGATAAAACATGATAAGGAATTTTTGATAATAGAATTTTTGTTTTAACACAGAGCAGGCATAGAAGGGGAAAGAGGGTAGAGGGCAGAGAATGAGAAAAGCTGCCATCACAGAGTCTCTGTCTTTTTCTTCTGGCATTTTGTATAACACACATAGCTACCTTTCCCACCCGTAAGACCCACCTTGCTTAGTGTCTGTCTGTCGGCCTTCTCCTCACTGTAACCATTTTCATTTTCACTGTAGCTCCTGTAAATAGGCTTAGCCTGTTTTGCATAAGCATGTTGATTTATATGAATGCTATTTTGATCTCAAATTGATTGAATACTAAGAAGGAAGCCTAGGGGGCAAAGAGCTTTGTGTTATAAAGGTCTCTTGTCTTTGACAAGAGAGAATACTAGGTCCTACGTACATTCCCCTGCTCTGAGAGGGATTTTATATTGTCTGTATTTTAGAAGATAATATTCCCCAATACACTAACACCTATACACTGAGGCCCACTTGTTTTCAAATATAATGGACCGAGGACAACCTGAGTTTGGTTCCCAGCACTTGCATGCAGAAGCTCATAACCACCTCCAGCTCTAGCTCCAGGGAGCTGGAGCCCTCTCTGGCCTCCTCAGGAAGCTGCAGCCATGTGCACAGAGCTACACACTGACAAATAGACATGCACAACTAAAAACAATTAAATTATTAGATTACGTCACATTTTGAAACTAAGATCCACCAGATCAAAGCCCTGTAGCAGAGGAAGGCATGAAGGTCAACCCTAACTCCAGGAGCAGCTTCATAATCCCATGCTGCATTGACATGGAAAATGATGAGTCACTTCCGGTCACACCCCCCAGAGGACTCTAAACCAACAAGCACAGAGATAACTTTCACAACCTGGCTTCCTGCTACAGTAGCCTATATGTAGATGTCCATCAGTAGATAGATGGACAAAGACGATGTGGTCCAAACACACTGACATTTTATTCAGCTGTGAGGTGGAAAGAAGTGACGATGCCTGCAGGGAAATGGCCATAGCTGAATGTCATCGTGTAAAGCAAAATGAGTCCGACTCAGAGAGGCAAACAGTGTGTGTTGTCTTCATATGCGGAATCTGGACTGTGTGTGTGCATGTGTGTACATGTGTGTACATGTGTGTGTGTGTACATGTGTGTACATGTGTGTACATGTGTGTGTGTGTGTGTACATGTGTGTGTGTGTACATGTGTGTGTGTACATGTGTGTGTGTACATGTGTGTACATGTGTGTACATGTGTGTACATGTGTGTGTGTGTGTGTACATGTGTGTACATGTGTGTACATGTGTGTACATGTGTGTGTGTGTGTGTACATGTGTGTGTGTGTACATGTGTGTGTGTACATGTGTGTACATGTGTGTACATGTGTGTACATGTGTGTACATGTGTGAACTTGTACGAACAGGAAAGTAGAATAAGGACCATAATGGGCATAGAAGAGAACTTAAAGAAGCAGAGGAGGCAGAAGGAGGGGTGGTGGAGTCCGTGTGAGATGGAAGGAAAGGGGACAAGTTAGAGGGAGTCAGGGCCCAGCGAGAAGACCGGAGGGCAGGGAAGAGCAGTGGATGAAAAGCGCAGATAAAAACAAAATCTTAACACACATGTGTGCAAACACCACAGTGAAGCCCACCTGGGTCTTAACTTTAAAATTTAATGTTAAAAAAGGAGAAACGAATGCTCTCAGCCCTGGGCTGCACTGTCCCCTCTACTTCTTTGGTGGCCTCCCTTTAGAGCATCTGTCTCCACAGCTCCCAGCCACCCCTGTCCCCCATGTGGCAGTTGTCTCTATGGGCTCTCTGCAGTTATTTGCTGGATTTATCTGTTATCAAACCTCCCTCCACAGGCTTCCTGCTTGTGACCCCTGACTAATATCAGCATGCCTGTAAACTGCCAAGAGCCTGTTCCTGGCAGGGAATCTGATATTGACCTTTGCACTCTATTTTACATCTTTCCTAGAATATTGTCTCTTCAAATCTTGTCACTCATCTGCCGTGAAAGTCCTCTCCATTCCATCCATCCCTGGGAGGTTGCAGTTACAGTGCTTGGTCTCCAGGTCCCCGAGCCAGGTACCCCTCCCTCTAGAGGCTTGATATATGATCTCCTCATCAATAACCTAGTATTCTATCCCACACTGTAAGTGTGACCTTGGCCTTTTCAAAGGGCACAAGAGCAGCCTGGGTGGTACTCTGGCTTGGATGCTAGCTTGCAGAAGCCTGGCTGTCATGGAGACACTCTCCTGTTCTTCCCTCCCCAGCCTATCACAGGGAATTTGCTCAGTTGAGACAATTTTCTCAACGTGTCTTCCACCTTTGCATATTAAGGGACCTCACCTAATCTAGACTTTCAGACCCTTGGTACCTTATTTACACAGAACAGCAACCTGAAAAATCCAAAGCCTGCTTGGCTGGAAAGAGTACAATTTGAGCGCCTTACCTACAAACACCCATACAGAGTACACAGACATCCACAAAATGAAATATTTTAAAGTGCCTGGAAAAAAAAGAGTCCGTAAAAATTGTGAGTGATTATATGCAAATCAGGAGAGACTTCGAACACCTTTAAAGGGCTGGTTTCACCGGGACGCAGGTTGGTTTTCTCTTTTGAAAAGGGAGCTGCTGGCAATCCTATTGGCAGGGGGCTGGAGATTTACATTTGACAGCAGCTCAACCTCAGAACTTTGCTTTCACAAAGGCACCTGCCCCAGAAAGAAACACAAATGCTGACAGGACTTGGCCTCCTGTTAAGAGTCTGCTGAGGTGTTTCTTCTCCAGAAGGTGTACTGATGTAAGAACAAAATAAGACGAAACTCCCACTACAGACTACTCTCGGGCTCTTCCCCAGTGTAGCTTGTTTTTAAACATTCTGCATGCCTCCCAGGACTGCACACCTGAAGACTGTACAAACTCCAAGGAACTTCCCGTACTTGTTTTTAAAGACCCATGGTAATTTATTTTCTTAATAAGCAGAGTAAAAGACAACCAACAAAGGAAAAAAAAAATCCCCCAAAGTTACAGTTGCACCTGAGAGCTTAGTAAGGAATACCACTTGGAGACACAGTCCTCTTGTGTTGCCATTCCCATCTATCATTCTGATTGATCACTGTGTGGTTGGCCGTTATTGGGCCTAATTTAACCCTATGTGCTCGCACATCCATCCGCCTGGTCTATTGTACCTGACATTCTACAAATTACTTACTCATGCAAATGGTGACCCAACGCAACCTTTTAGGATATTCGTGTTTAATTATACAAATGGTTCTTGATAAATAAGATTATACATCGCCCCATATGCTTATCCCCTCCTTGATGAACAGAAATTTGATTTTCATGCAGATTTAATGGAGAGGGTGTTTAAGAATTGCTGAGTTTTATGGAGTCCAAGAATCCATCCAGTCTGAAGGAACTGAAAAAAAAAAAAGCCACTCGGCTGCCCTGCAGAGGCAGAGGGGAGCTTGTCAGCCAGCTGCAACCTACCTGAGCTTCCTCCTTGTCCTGTGATCCTTTGTAATTCCAAACTTGCAAGATCAAAATTTAAACTATTGTGTTTGGCTGGTTTGGGTGGCTGATCTATCTATCTTTACTTTTTATTGAGACACCATAGCCCTGACTGGTCTGGAACTCACTCTGCAGGCCAGACTGGCCTTGAACTCACAGAGATCTACCTGCCTCTGATTTCCAAGTGCTAGGATTAAAGGTGTGCACCACTAAGCCCCAGCCTGATACTCTTTTCCGGTGTGAAGGTACCTTTGTGTTTGATGAGTCTTGTTGATTCGTTTTTAAGGTATGGGCAGTGAATTCTGCAGGAAAAGCCCCAAGTACCTGGACTCGGTGTAGAACTGGACCTGCCCCACCAGAAGGTCTCAAAGCACCCACATTCCACACTGTGTCCTCCACCCAAGCAGTGGCCAACATCAGTGCACCTGAGAGACCCAATGGGAATGTCACCCTCTACCGGCTCTTCTCCAACTCCAGCGGGAGGAACACCGTGGTGAGCACACAAGACCCGATACTCAGCAGGGCTCTTCCTGAAGGCCACTGCCTCTGTGCTCTGCCTCTTTGTCCTTTTCCATCCTTCCTAGGCCTCGGCTCTCATTGCCTGTGACAAACAGAGGGTCCTTCTGAGAGACTGAGCCTTTAGGAAGAAGGAAACATCTAAACAGGAACAAGTACCAGGGTGGTACTGAAGATCCCAGAGATGTAGGAAACCCAAGACTTCACACATAGGCAAATTAACTTAATTTAGAAAAATGGAGGCCAGGTACTTGAAGAATGGTGGCATGTCTACATGTGATAAGGTTGATGGAGTAAATGTTAATAGTAAAAAGAAAAAAGGAAGCAAAGAATGTTCTGGGAACCCCAATTTTCATATACACAGAGAGAGATAAAGGAGAAAGAGAGAGAGAGGGAGAGAGAGAGGGAGAGAGAGAGAGAGAGAGAGAGAGAGAGAGAGAGAGAGAGAGAGATCTATGAAAAGGAAAATCTGGGCTCTGTTAGTAAAGGTATATTCAAGAAAGAAACACTGGGCACAGCTGTCTCCACAGCCATCATTAGCACACTGAGGAAAGGCAGGAGGCAGAAAAGAGAACGGAGGGATCTTATAGAACAGGTTATAACCATGGCTGTTGTTGAGAGGGAAGCCATGCAGGAAACAAAGGAAGAAAACATGGCACACATCAATAAGGCAAGAGTAGTTTGGCAAGGCAATTGCTTTTGTAAAGGGGGCAGCGGAGGTGGGGGTGGGGTGGGTGGCAAGACAGACTAGCTAGGAAGCAGAGTGGGACCTGAACAGGAAGTTTACTTGGTGTTTACTCTGATACGGGGGTTGGGGAGGGGTGCGGTGGCTATGTCTTTTCCCCACTTGGTGAGGTCTGACCTCACAGTCTTTTGAGATTGACTAGTTTTAAAGGAAATGAGGGGAAACTAGAGAGGACATGCGCTTCAATCACTTAAATTCCCAGAACAGGGTAGGGGGTAGTAAAGGAACGAATGGTTTTCTGGGTGGGAGCATTAAGATATTTGCACAAGGGTTTTACAAGGTGAGGAAGATCAAAATATTTCAGTTTCCTTGTCATAAACAGAAGTTTTTCAGTATTTGACAGAAAAGACTAATATTTAATGTTCCTTGCAACTACAAACCCACCTCTCAGGTGACAGACTGAGAGTCACCTAGTCGCTACTCTCTTATCCCTTGCCTCTGTGGCATGGCTTGGGTCTCTCCCTTGTGGCTCGTGAGTAAGTGGAGATTATAATACTCTGTTCACATAGGCTTATAGAGAGATTGAGCAGATCCCAGTATTACATTATGAATTATTTAGGCCAATTTAGGGAACGATTTGGGCAACTGTGGAGAAATCCTCAGAGGCTAGCACACTCGGTGCTGAGACACAATTTCCCAAGAAGACCCGTATGCAGACAAGGCTCCTAGTGAATGCTAAAGGGATATTAGCATATTTTCTACAGGGCTTCGTAGTCAATAAATATAGATGATGTAAATATAATCAGCCCTTGATTATCCATGCTTATAAAATGATAATATTAATAAACCCAAATAATTTCTATTTGGAGTACATTGTGTGCGTTTTAAAAAAATAGCAGGTAGCTCCTTAATTATGTTATTTGTGTCTATGTGGAAATTAATTTCTAGCTTCTAAGCGCTTCTGTTCTAAATGAGGTCAAAAGTTTGCTCCATATACATCAGAAGTTTTTAGTCCTACAAAGTCAAGTGGCTTTGCGGAAGTAGCACTCTGAGAAGAAGGAAAGCTAGCAAATATTAAAAATTTGCACCCACCTCTGACATAGTTCAGGGCATTTTAGATGCCTAAGTTCCATGCAAGTTATTACAGTAGAATGCAAATTTCAGTGGTAAAAAATATAATTCAAATGCAGATTATGATTTTATATTTCATTTTGTTACAAAGAAGTCCTTCTGAAAGCCTTTAGATTCAGCCCATATTTTGTATGTTTGGTTCCATTTTTGAGTACATTCCCAAGGTCAGGGAAGCGATATTCTACCTTGTCACCTCCTTTCTGATGCATCTAACTTTTATGGGACTCTTTTAATTGTAAACTGCCCTCCATCAGGATTGGCCATTCTAAGACTTAACACGGTGCTAAGTGCCTCATGGCTTCTCCCGGAGTGCCTAGTATGGGGTTCCCTTCAGAGCAGGGTCATGGCTTCTCCCAGAGTGCCCAGTGTGGGGTTCCCTTCAGAGAAGGAGACATACCATCTCTGACCTGTGGCACTCCCTCATCTGGCCCTCTCTCCTGCAGCTGTCTGAAGGCATGGCCACCCAGCAGACCCTTCATGACCTGAGACCCTTCACTACATATGCCATCGGGGTGGAGGCCTGCACCTGTTTCAACTGCTGCAGCAGAGGGCCAACAGCCAAGCTGACGACTCACCCCGCCCCACCGGCAGGGCTGTCTCCACCTCAGGTGCAGACACTGGGCTCAAGGATGGCCTCCTTCCAGTGGACACCCCCTCGGCTCCCCAATGGTGCCATTCACAGGTAAGTGGAACCGATGAATAAACCTAAAGGAGACACCGAGGCATGTGAGCAGCCAGCAGTCCCCAAAATTACAAAATAGATACATACAGGGAAAAACAAACAAACAAAACAAAACAAAACAAAACCATTCATTTGAGCAGTTATGTCCCTTGAGAAGTGCTTGGGCCATAAAAGCAGCCAAGAGAAAGGCAATCCTGAAGCAAGAGAGAGGCTGCATTGTGTCTGGAGTCACTAAAAGAAGACCCCACCCAGGGGTTCTCTGGAACCTTGCACTCTGCTGACCTCAGCTGGAGCAAAAGAGACCTCTGTCCTTAGCTGGGAATTGCCCTGCCCTAAGTTAAAACGTCGGGTCAGTGTCTCAAAGAACAGAGTGTTTTCATTCTAAGTAAATTGTGTTCTAAGTAAAAGAGAACAACTTATCCTGCTCCTCTCAAGAGATCTGAACTCTGATCTTTATCAGTGAAAACGACTCCTCGTGAGGCTGCAGAAACTGCTTCATTGGTAGAATGCTTGCCATGCAAGCATGGGAACCTGTGTTTGATACCCAGACCCCAACAGAAAGCCCGGTAAGATGACACACACTTAGGGGTCCCAGTGCTAATGTGGCAGAGATAGGTAGAGCCACTGGCTACTCTCTGAAGACCTGGGTTCTATTCCCAGCACTCACAATCATTTGTAACTCCAGTTTCAATGGTTCTTCCGCCCTCTTCTGGCCTCTGCAGGCACTGCATGCTTATGGTGGGACTCCACTCAATTTCTGTGTAGCATCACTTCTCATTCCCTGCTGAATCAAGGCAGGGTCTCCAGAAAATGGAATTTTTAGAGAGTTTGCGAAATGTCATCTTCCAAAAACTATAAGCAACCTTGAATGGTGACAGACAAACAGATCCCCTGCCTGTCTTCTTTCTCCACACCCCTGTCTGTTCCAGCTACAAACTGCAGCTGCGCCGGGCTTGTCCTCCCGATTCAGCCCCATCCTGCCCTCCCAGCCACACAGAGACGAAGTACCAGGGCCCTGGGCACAGAGCCAGCCTGGTGGGGCTGCAGCCTTACACTACCTACAGGGTGCAAGTGGTGGTCCACAATGAGGCAGGCAGCACCGCTTCTGGGTGGACCAGTTTCAGCACCAAGAAGGAAAGTGAGTACTCATGGGGGGATGGCTGGCACAGTGTGGAGGGGGGCGGGGGGGGGGGCCGGGGGATGGGCTACTGTATGACACCAGTGCAACTGTAAAGCCTGTGTTTGGTTGCATGGACTGCAACGTCATAGATAGAAGATGGCCAGAGAAAAACCCCATGGCATTTAAGAATGGAAAGGTGCAGGGCACGTGGGTAGACCAGGCTGGTTGGGAACTCACTATATAGACTAGACTTGCCTCAAGTTTACAGCAATTTTCTTGCCTCCATTTCCCAAATCCTGCGATTACAGGTGAGTGTCACCGAGCCTGGCTAAGCCTGTTCTCAAAGATGCTCCCCTCCCTCCCCCACCCACACTCCCCCCACACCCCCCCACTTCCCCTCTTCCTTTATCCACTCACTTCCGGGAAGCAGTGAGATATGGCATGAAAGAGCAATTCAGCACTGAGACAGACATGCAATGAACTGTTAATCAATTAATTAGATTTTTATAAAATAGCTTCCATTCTGATTTCATATATATATACAATACATAAGTATATATAAACTATATATATATATGTTTATACATATATATATATAGTTTAAAAAATGAAAATTAGGGCTGGTGAGATAGCTCAGTGACAGAAAGCCTGAGAACCTCAGGTGGCTCTCCAGAACCCACATGAAACAGCCTGGACATGAAGGCACACACTATTTGTTCCAGCACTGGGGAGGATCAGGGGTGGTTACTAGGTTTGCTGGCATCCAGTTATGCCTACTTGGTGAGCTCCAAGTCAGTGAGACTTTTTGTCTCAAAATACAGGGGAACAGAGCCTGAGACAGACTACCACAGTTAACCTCTACTTTCCCTGTACGCACACATATAGACCCAAACAAATGTACAACTCTTCACACATGCACACACACAAATGAAAATCATAAAAAGGTATCAGAAATAAAATAAATAGTTACCACAACCAGAAACATAAATCTGTGGGGGTGCAATCAGAAAGGAAAATACAGAGTTCCTGGTTCAAAACTTACTCAGAATTCCAATAAATCAAAAACACAGCATCAGGCTAAACCCAGGACTCCTCCATCCTAGGCCTGTGTACCCACAGTATCACATCAACAGGAAGCCAGTCCTACAAGTAATCCCACCACTAAGAGGCAACAGCTGCTAATAGTTAACTTAATCAACATCATTCTTCTGTACTTTAGTTTTTATTGTATCTGAATTCATAGTATAATTAAATTTACATACTTGGCTTTTTATACTTGACATTATTTGGTTTTTATTCCTTCTGTCATTTAAACTTTTGTCACTTAAAAACCTTCAGCAATTTCAGTGTCTGTGGACTGTCTTCTAGAATCCACAGGACATGCACATGAACTTAAGCTGTTGGACCTAGATCCCAAGTTGACTCTGATCTTGACCTAAGTGACCTTGACCTAAGTGACACAACAGATCCCATATGTAGTAAGTGGGGTGCTCGAAGGCATCACCACCATGCCTGGCTGTCCACCCCCCCCCCCAGCATTCCTGTTCCCAGGTCACTTGAGCTTCCTCCTCTCTGACTGTGCAAGTCTTGCTCTGCAAGCACCCACAGCCAGACCCAACCTCCTCTGCTAACTCTTTCCAGGGGGTGGGAGGAGTCACAAGTAAGCAGTTTGCCTGCATCTGACCTTGCCTGCCTTCAGCCTGAGCCTGAGGACCTTGCCCATGCCCCCCATCCTGTCCCATTCCCCCCCCCCGCCCACCCCACTTGGCTGTAAAGCCACTTCTCACCTGTTGCTAGTAAGCTCCATTCCCTCTCCTGGCACCACAAAGCTTCTCCAAAGTGCATTCTACACAAGCCATCTCCATTTCTCCCTCCCCCATACTCTTCTACTTCCCTGCTACTGGAGGGAAACCTATTCAGTTGTCTTTGACCTCTGTGTTCATGACTGTGGGACACATATCTCACCCCAGGTCACCTTCATTGACTAAGTCAGCAAAGGTCAATGCAATTCTACTTTTCATGATAACATCTCCTGTCCCCTCCTGCCCCTGAGGATATTCTTATTAGTTTTTTGTTTTGTTTTATCACAGTTGTAAACCTGGCTCCAAGCCTTCCCACTCATTCTCCTTCCTCCTCTTGCTCAAGTCCTTCCTCACCCCTCTTCAGCGGGGTTCACTCACTTCAAGACAACAACCCCCATAAAGGGGGGTCAGCAAAGGGTCATTTCCTACCCAAACCATTCTCTGACCCTCACCTGCTCCAGTCCTGGGCAAGGCGCTCAGATTCCCCCCAAATGTCATTGCTCATACTGTGGACAACATTTAGGTTCCTGCTGTCCATCTGATAATCAGAGCACACTGGGACAATACGCAGTGTCTGATGTCTAAATTTATAGTCTCCTTTAAGACTCACCCCTGAAGCAACTATGTTGAATTTTCCTGTTCACTGTCAGTACTGGCAGAAAGCCAAGGAGCATCCAGATGAGGGCTGGAGGTTAGGACCAACTCTCTTTGGTCATGAAGCTTATGTATTTTGCTTTTGTACTTAAAGAACAAAGTGGACAAAAATACCCACTCTCCCCAGCTTCCTACTTTGCTTCCTGTCATTCTTTCATGGAGAAGAAATAACTAAATACTAGACCAACAAGGAGTGAGGTCCTCTTGATTCCGCACTGAATCCACAGATATGAAAACATGCAAAAATTACTAAACTGTGGGTCTCTAAACACTAATGTGCTATATACAACTCATTATGTACACTGGAAGAAATTATGGAGCAGAGTTACAGTCTAGAATATAATTATAAATAGGGTGGGCAGTTTTGGAGGAATGAGAGCACATTCATGCTCACCCAGGGACTTGAGGAACACATTCAGCCTCTACCTGGGTTGCCCTTCAGTGGAGAGCAGAAGACCAACAGCCAGTCCTGCCACGAGAAAAATGTGCTTGCCCACTTCCATGGTGTCTGTGCTCCCACCACTGAGAATCCCGTTACAGTGTGGCAGCACTCAGTATACAAATGGGGGGGGTGACTGACCGTTACATAACCTATCACTCTGCTACAATAGGGCAAACAGCCGTAGGTGCATGAATAACAGTAAAATGCAATACATAAGAAAAATGATAAGAATCTTAGCATTTATTGCCCTGTAAATATAATCAAGTTCAGAGAGTTTAATTCCCAGCAGTGGCTAACTTGACTGACAAGCCCACATGGGGCACCAAAATGTTTTTCTGCCGGCACAGTGGCTATGCCTGAATCTACTGCTGTTTCAGTCACTAACTGCCCACTCCTCAGCAGCAGCCCAGCGGGACTTCTGTGTCCCACTGGATCTGCATCCTGCCACTGCCAGCCAGTGTAGTGTTTAACTAAAAAGCTATCATTCTATTTATCAACAAAGACTCGGGAGTCAGAGGCTGGGGTGAAAACCTGCTAGCTCAGAAAGGTTAAGGAGCAACTTCCCTCTTCACCAGCATCTCAGAAACACATTTCCATGACTACAAACCAAAAGCATTGTCACACTGGAAGTCCCTCCCTCCTACTTCCTGTGCGTCTCTCATTTCCCCGACTCCCTCTGACTCTCTATAATTACTTTCTGTCAACTAGTTGCTGGATCTGCCTCCTAACCCATGGTTGATTTTATTTAATTAACTCAAATGCAAACAGTGTGGTCATATATTCTGCAACACTGTGTCTTCAGGATCTAAACTATATGTTACAATATGTAATTATCCCTTACTTTGTTATAATATCTCTCATCAGTAATGTAGCCAATGTAGCCACACCATTTCTTCTTTCTTTCATGAGGATATACTTGAATTGTAATGCTTTATAAATATCTTGATTGTTTTGGAGAAAACAAGGTCTCCTGAAGGAGACCTCTTCCACCCTAAAAAGTGGTATGTTAATTACTCCATTTGTTCCTTCAACAATGTGTTTACATTGAAGATGAGCTGCTTTGGGTTTGTTTCAGTGAGCAACTTAAACACCAGAAGAGAACACACCTGTAAAATGCACACCAAGTTGCTTCTAGAACTGACATACAACTTAGGAGAGCCAAGCATGATTATATACTAATATACTCTGCTATGGATTGATTAGTCAGGGCGATGAATTATTATGCTTGGATTGCTGTTTGCAAGGCCTTTTAACTATCTCAGAAAACAAACTAACAGTTCAAGAAACAGCTTTAAAAATAAATGGGTGCCAAAAAGACATAATTCACCGTCTAAGCAGTTTGGTGCAAAAAAAAAAAAAAATTCATCTAGTCCTTGGGGCTTCATAGCAATAAATATTGATTTGATATGAAAAATAGCTATGTACTGTAGTTAATAGTGTTAAGGGCACTTTATCCGTTAAAGAGGGGAAAGTGAAGCAAAATCTGAGCCCCAGGTTATGTTGCTAAGCAAACCCATTGTGTGTTAATAGTTTTATTTATAAAACAGTGCTCTCCATTGATTTTTGGAGGCAGCATGAAGTTGCTGAGACTGCATTTCACACATGCTCCAATTGGCTGTCTTCTTGCCTCCCACACCAGCTTATTATTTTTAATGGGTTTCCAGCAACACCCAGGGTTGTTTCTGTTTGCTTGCTTGGTTGGCTGATTTCATATACTGCTGTTGACACTCTTCTAAAAGCACCCTGTATATCCATCCAGAAGTTCCCACTCCTAAGAGCTGTGCTTTCCTCACCACAGTGCCTCAGTACCAAGCCCCATTTTCAGTGGACAGCAATGAATCCATGTTGTGTGTGGACTGGAGTGGCACTTTCCTTCTGAATGGCCAGCTAACGGAGTACGTGGTCACCGAAGGAGGACAGCGGGTGTACAGTGGCCTGGAAACTGCCCTCTACATACCAAGGACAGTGGACAAAAGTTAGTACCTGACTCTCTGCTCTGTGTAAGGTGCTGTGGTCCCCAGCTTTAGATGTTAAGCCAGAAAAGTGACCCCGGGAGGCTTGTTATCAAAGTTCCTTGGTTTATGTGGGCCCTGGCTAGAGAAATCTTACAGCTCCGAATAAATATGTGTCTCCTTCCTGTTTCAGGGACAGTGTGGTCTCCAGGTGAGTTTAGTGGCTACAGGAAGGAAGGAGGCCAGTGGGCAGGCTCAGTTTACAGGAAAACAGCAATAAGCTAAAGCGGTGAACGTACTGAAGGCTTCAGGGTTTTCCTGGCTGTATCCCTACTTGCAAACAACACCATCATCGGTGTGCTGGTTGCTTTTCACCACTAGAGTCACCTGGGAAGAGTGAACCTTGCTGCCAAAGCTGCCTCCATCAGATTGGCCTGTGGCCGTGTCTGTGAGGCATTTTCTTGATTGCTTGGTTTCCTTGATGTAGGAACAAGTAGCATGTGGATAGTGCCATCCCTAGGCAAGGGGATGAAGGCTATGTCTGAAAGACTGCTCAGTAAGCCAGAGAGAACAAGCCAGCCTGCAATATTCTGCCACGGTTCTGCTTCAGTCCCTCTTCTTATACTGGAGTATAACCTAGGAGTACAGGCCAAATAAACCCTTCCCTCCCCAAGTTGCTTTGGGTCATAGTGTTTATCAAAGTAACAAAAAAGTTACTGGAACACCCAACGGCCATCTCCAGCCCTAAATCCCTGAGTGAGGGGCTCCCCAAACCTCACAAGATCAGTCCCCACAGAACCTCCCTTTTCCTCTAGGATTGTACCCCATAGCCCCTTCCAGTTGCATTTCTAATTTCTTTGTCTCCATCTTTGTTTGCAATTAAAACAAGAAAGGTTGCACAAGGTACTTCAGGTTCTCAAGTGACCTGTATGGTCACAGGGCCAGAGGACACAGAATCATTTGAAAATCATTGTATTTATTTAGCAAATCAATCCAGGAGCATTTGGGTCCTCTACAGGCCTGTGTAAGCTGAAGGTTGACTCCCATTTGCATTCACAGACACCAAGTTTCACCCTGAGTGAGCCACACACACTGTCGTAGCTCCTGGCCACCTGGGCCGTCTGGTACAGAGGGAAGATGGCCTGACAGTTGGTGGATCTGGGTTCTACCTGAGCAAGCCTCAGACCATCTGTGTGACCTTGAAAGAGGCACAGGGTCCTGGCAATTGAAACAGGAATTTGGATCATGTGATTCCCAAGTTTCCTTCTGAGCTCCCCTGTCATGGAAAAGATGTAGGACCCAAGGCATAGCATTTGTAGGCCTCAACTCCTCCGACATGGCGCCGTTCAGGTGGAAGCTGTGGTCTTCCCTCCACCCTCACGGCTACACAACAGCTCTCTTGCTCATTGACTTTTATAATTAGAAATCTGCACACTAGATGTTAGCTTTTCATCACTATAACAAACGCCCGAGACAGCCTTATAAAGAGAAGATATTTATTTTGGCTCCTAAATGGTTCTCATCTGTTACCTGCTGGCCCACAGCTTCAGGTTTGTGGTGTGAAAACACACAGCAGATCCTCTTCAATGTCCCCCTCCCTGGCAGCAGCATTGCTCTGGGAAGCACTCGCCACTGTGATGCAGTATGCCTGCGCAGAACCATTGGTATCTAACCTGTACTGTCCGAGGTCACTGCTGTTGCTGTGATAAAAACAAAAAAACTCACGACAAAAGGGAGATAAGGGGGAGAGGGCTTACGTAAGCTCACGTTTCCCAGTGCCAGTCTATCACTGAGGGGAGGTCAAGGCAGCAGGAACTTGAGATAGCCGGTCACATTTCAGCCACCGTCAAGAGCAGACAGAATGAATGTATCCACGGGTGGCACTTAGCAGCTTGCTCTACTCTTACTAGGTCCAGGACCCCAAACTAGGAAATGGAAATGGCCCCTCCCACCTCCTTCCCACCTCAGTTGACAGCTTCCCTACAAACCCGCATAGTGCTGATCCTCACACATACAGTTAGCACTCATACTCATACAGTTGTGGAGTGGTATTTTCATTGCTCTTTCACGATGATGCCCCTGGTAGCTGGTGTCAAACGGCCAAAGATTTACCAGTTCTTTCTTCTGTCCAGCTTTCTTCTTCCAGGTGACCTGCACAACAGATGTTGGAAGTGTTAAGACTCCATTGTTGCAGTATGATGCCACTGCTGGATTTGGTAAACATGTCTCTTGTCTTGTGTTTAGTGTAGCAGCCATTTATTTCCCCCCAGAGACAGGCAGATGTCTGCATACAGTCACAGCTAACACATTCCTGGTAGCCTTTTTGGAAGGAGCTGTAGTGTGTCATTAAAATTAAAAAAAAAAAATGAAGAAAGAAAGAAAACTTTACAGATCCTAATGGAATATCTATTAGACAAGGAATTAGTATTATTTTCTTTTTTTTTATTTGAATTACAAACAAGATTGAATTACATGACAATCCCAGTTCCCTTCTCCCTCCCTTCCTCCCCTATCACCCCCCAACTAAAACCCTACCCATCACATATCCTTTCTTCTAATCTACACCTGACTCAACCTTTCTGCTCCCTCATGACCTCTGCATTCTTCCTTTTCTTCCCTTCTCATTCTCGTAGCTCCCTCCCCCCTCTTCCTGTGCTCTCAATTTGTTCAGGGGATGGTGACCCTTTCCCCTTCTCCAGGGGACAAAGTTTGTCTCTTTTAGGGTCCTCCTTGTTTACTAGTTTCTCTGGCAGTGTGGATTGTAGGCTGGTAATCCCATACTCTGTCTAAAATCCACATATGAGTGAGTATATATCACATTTGTCTTTTTGTGATTGGGTTACCTTGCTCAGAATGGTTTCTTCGAGTTCCATCCACTTTCCTGCAAATTTCAAGATTCCATTTTTTTTTTTTTTTGTATTTTTTTTCCAATGAGTAGTACTCCATTGTGTAAATGTACCACATTTTCTCTATCCATTCTTTGGTTGAGGGGCATCTAGGCTGCTTCCAGTTTCTGGCTATTACAAATAGTGCTGCTATGAACATCGTTGAACAGATGTCCTTGTTGTATGAATGTGCTTCTTTTGTGTATGTGCCTAGGAGTGGAATTGCTGGGTCTTGTGGTAGACTGATTCCCATTTTCTTGGGGAGTTGCCATACTGATTTCCAAAGTGGCTGTACAAGTTGGCACTCCCACCAACAGTGGAGAAGTGTTCCCCTTTCTCCACATCCTCTCCAGCATAAACCGTCATTGGTGTTTTTGATTTTAGCCATTCTGACAGGAATAAGATGGTATCTCAGAGTTGTTTTGATTTGCATTTCCCTGATGGCTAAGGATGTTGAACACTTTCTTAATGTGTCTTTCAGCCATTTTAGATTCCTCTATTGAGAATTGTCTATTTAGTTCTGTACCCCCCTTTTTAATTGGATTGTTTGGTGTTTTGGAGACTAGCTTCTTGAGTTCTTTGTATATTTTGGAGATCAGCCCTCTGTCAGATGTGGGGTTGGTGAATATCTTTTCCCAGTCTGTGGGCTGCCATTTTGTCTTGCTGACTGTGTCCTTTGCCTTACAGAAGCTTCTCAGTTTCAGGAGGTCCCATTGGTCAATTGTTGATCTCAGTGTCTGTGCTACTGGTGTTATGTTCAGGAAGCAGTCTCCTGTACCAATTAATTCAAGGGTATTTCCCACTTTATCTTCTAATAAGTTCAGTGTGGCTGGGTTTATGTTGAGGTCTTTGATCCATTTTGACTTAAGTTTTGTGCAAGGCGAAAGGCTTGGGTCTATCTGTAGTCTTCTACATGCCAGCATCCGGTTATGCCAGCACCATTTGTTGAAGATGTTCTCTTTGTTCCAGCATATATATTTGGATTGATTGTCAAAAACCAGATGTTCATATGTGTGTGGGTTAATATCAGGGTTTTCAGCTCTATTCCATTAGTCTACCTGTCTATTTTTGTGCCAATACCAACCTGTTTTCAGGAATATAGCTCTGTAATAGAGCTTGAAGTCAGGGATGGTGATGCCTCCAGAAGTTCCTTTATTGTACAGGGTTGTTTTGGTTATCCTGGGTCTTTTGTTTCTCCATATAAAGTTGAGAATTGTTCTTTAAAGGTCAGTGAAGAATTGTGTTGGGGATTGCATTGAATCTGTAGATTGCTTTCGGCAAGATTGCCATTTTTACTATGTTGATCCTGCCTATCCAAGAGCATGGGAGATCTTTCCATTTTCTGGTATCTTCTTTAATTTCTTTCTTTAGAGACTCAAAATACTTACAGTACAGGTCTTTCACTTTTTTGGTTAGTGTTACCCCCAAGATATTTTATGTTGTTTGTGGCAATTGTAAAGGGTGATGTTTCTTTGATTTCTTTCTCCACCAATGTGTCATCCATATATAATAGGGCTACAGATTTTTTTTTTTTAGTTAATCTTGTATCCTGCCACTTTGATGAATGTGTTTATCAGCTGTAGGAGTTCCCTGGTAGAGTTTTTTGGGTCACTTATGTAAACTATCATATCATCTGCAAATAGTGAAAGTTTGACTTCTTCCTTTCCAGTTTGTATCCCCCTGATCTCCTTTTGTTGTCTTATTGCTCTAGCTAGAACTTCAAGGACAATATTGAAGAGGTATGGAGAGAGTGGACATCCTTAGACAAGGAATTAGTATTATTTTCAAAAGACAAGGCATTGTGTTGTCAGTGTGGCAAACATCAGAGAGAACTGATTAAACTTCTCTTCTGAACAAGTATTTTTTTTTTTGAAGAATTTTGTGGTTTCCTGTGCAGAAAGGTAGCAGAGCGAGAATCCAGGCAGGATGAGGAGATGGGAGAGAGTAGGTGCTCAATTCCCTTCCTTGTGGGCCAAATGATTAAAATGATACACAGGAGTCAGAGCCTAAGATGATTGATACACTGGAGTCAGAGCCTAACATGGTGAACTGGGGACATGTCTGTCTACATCCTTCACCAGTTATGATGACATAAGGGCTAAGGAGGTGGCCCAGTGAGGAAGGCACTTAGCACACATCCACGAGGACCTGAGTTTGAATCTCCAGAGCCCACTTACAGCCAGGTAGGGTAGTACAGTTTGTAATGTCAGTGCTTCCAAGACAAAATGAGAAGTGGGGACAGAAGAGACCCTAGAAACTCCCAGGCCAGCTAGCAAACAGGAGACCCTATCTCCAGTGAGATAGAGCGCAAGGAGTGATGCCCAAAGCTGTCCTCTGACCTCTGCATGTGCCCCCCCTCTCTCTTTGTCTGTCTGTCTCTCCCTCCTTCCCTCCCTCCCTCCCTCCCTCTGACTCTCTCTCTCCTATTTCCATTCTGCACATATTTGGCTATACCATATCTCTCAGACTTAACATGATCTCTCCAATATAGCTAATCTCATTTTACTCAGAGCTTTGAGATAGAAAAGACTTGGTTTGATATCTTCAACAAATCCAGTTTCCCAGTTGGAAAGTGGAGGACACGGATTTTTTCAGGAATGTTCTGCACACTTAGGAGGCTGCTTACTCACCCACAAATGCGGTCTTTCTACCAACTCCTGGCCCCAGCCATTTTCTTCAACCTTGTTTCTCCGGCTTACATACATGTTCATAAGAATCAGCTGTGTGTCTGTTAACTATACAGAACCTCAGGTGGCTGACATATACAGGAGGGAGGAGAATGGGGATTGTGTTTTTTTATTTTATTTATTTTTGTTTCACGTGCATTGGTGTTTTGCCTGCATGAATCTCTGTGTGAGGGTTCCCCTGGAACTGGAATAACAGACTACTGTGAGCTGTCATATGGGTGCTGGGGACTGAACCTGGGTCCTCTGGAAGGACAGCCAGTGCTTTTAACCACTGAGCTGGTTGTGTCTTTTCAGTATATCCTGTCCAGGGATTGTGAAACTGGGGCCCAGCACCACCTGCTGACCATGCCATACTCCACACCAACCACCAGGGAGAGACTCATTTGACACCAGCTATAGGACTGCTAGAACATAGAAAGGACTGCTAGAAACATACAAAGAACCATAGCTATAGAACAAAGCTATGGTTCTTTGTAACCAGCTACCAACCAGGAGAATTCATCCTGAGTATGACTCTGGCACTTGATGAGCAAGGCAGGGACCCTTAAAGTCACAGTGCAGTCTGAAAGGAAAAGGGAAGGCCAGGCATGATCCCTTTTTCAGCCTTTATCACAGGGCAGTAACTTCCAGTCAGCTCCTAAGCACAAATGTAACTTCCTGCTGCAGACACTGTGCTGAGGGAGGCCCTCTTGTCTGGAGGCGAGCTCTTGGCAGAGCAGAGGGAAGACACTGTGGACTGTCCTGGTTCAGGGATGTGCTACCCTGCTGATACCTCTAGTCAGTTTTAATTTTTATGATTTAATTTCTAAAGAGTTCCTGTTCCATTGCCTGAAGGCAGCCTCCAAGCAGAGGAAGAAGCAGAAACTGTCTCCTACTGCTGTGAGCTTTCCCTCTGAGGTTCCCCTCGGGCACCCTGCCCTTCATCCCTGGTGTACTCCTGAGCAAAGAGCACACATAGCCAATCGGATCAGTCTCTGGGGTCCTAGCCCTGTCACACACACACACACACACACACACACACACACACACACACACACACACACACACACACACACACACCTTCTTGTACACAGCCAGGGTTCAGTTTCCAAACACCACATGCTGGTTGTCACTGTGAAGGGGCTTCTAACCTGCTGGAGCTTTGTCTTCAACTTTGTGTTTTAGAAGTGAGAAGGAGAGGCCGGGGACATCAGTGACTTTTCAAACTATGTCACAGATCACGAGAAGAGTTGGGTTCACAAAGGTGTGCCCTCCTTTCGGGGTTCAAACTTAGTTTGAGTCACCTTCTGTGACTCCCCTAGTGTGCACATCAGGCCCTGGTATGTCGTCCCTGCCCTCTGGTCCTGATCTGCTGAAAACAGGGAGGTGTCCCTGAGCAGCGAGTTCAGTGCCACCATCTTATCCTCTGCTGCTGGCTTTCAGAAGGTGGGGCTTTGGCTGTCAGATCCCTGCCAGCTCAGCTGGTGGCTGCATCACAGTTGTGAGCCTCTAAGCTGTTCTCGGTGAAATGATGGGCAGCCAGCTCAGCTAAGACCCTCGCCCGCCCGCTCAGTTAGCCAGCCTGCTGGCACAATTCCATAGGGACCCCACAGCCCTCTTTCCCTTATGTCCCCTTCCTGTCCCCTATGCAGAAGATGAGGTAATCCTAGCACTGCTTGCTTTTCAGACTTCCTTTACCGCACCAGAAGACTCGAGAAAAACAGCGTGAAGGAGAAGTCTGTTTAGGCTCACCATTTCAGAGGGTTCCATCCATGGTCACGTCGCCCCATTGTCTCTAGTCTGAGGCCGAGCACCATAGTGAGACACATGTGACAGAGCATGGATGTTCCCCTCACACCTCATGACAACCACGAAGCAGAGACAAATGGGTCTGGGCCAAGGACACCTCCATGCCCGAAGCCACCTGCTTCTTCCCAGAGGGTCTCCCTCACCTCTCAACAGCCCGTTAAGCCACCAACCCACCAATAGATCTGCCCACTGGTGAGGCAAGAGCCTTGATGGCCTAGTCACCTGTCATTGACCCTTCTCTGAACACTGCTGTCCGAGGGAGCAAGCATTCCACACAGATGTAAACTGGAACCCTCACTGAAAGTGAACTGTGACTGGCGGAGAAGACGACACCAACTTTAGCACATAAACAAATGCAGTGAACTGTCTTCCTGACACTTCCCTCCATAGGACCCCCCTGCCCCCCGCCCAGTGTATCTGAGATGATTTGTAGAGCTTTGGGTGATTAACAGAGGCCAGGCAACCAGCCAGAGGCAAACTGTCAGAATGCGCTGTGACGTTCACAGCTGAAAAGATCTGATGGCTCAAAACCCACTTTACTGACCACCAGTCATCTGTCTAAGATGATGGTGACCTGCAGCGCTGTGACTGCTGGCCTCACCCCTGTAAGGTGATGGTGACCTGCAGCACTGTGACTGCTGGCCTCACCCCTGTAAGGGGATAATGAGCTGCAATGCTGTCACTGATGCCTCACCCCTGTAAGGGGATGGTGACCTGCAGCTCTCTGAGATGCTGGACTCACCCCTGTAAGGCGATGGTGACCTGCAGCACTGTGACTGCTGTCCACACCCCTGTAAGGTGGTGGTGACCTGCAGCTCTATGAGATGCTGGCCTCACCCCTGTAAGGAGATGGTGACCTGCTGCACTGTGACTGCTGGCCTCACCCCACCCCTGTAAGGTGATGGTGACGACCTGCAGCACTGTGACTGCTGGCCTCACCCCTGTAAGGTGATGGTGACGACCTGCAGCACTGTGACTGCTGTCCACACCCCTGTAAGGTGATGGTGCCTTGCAGCACTGTGACTGCTGGCCTCACCCCTGTAAAGCGATGGTGACCTGCTGCACTGTGACTGCTGGCCTCACCCCTGTAAGGTGATGGTGACGACCTGCAGCACTGTGACTGCTGTCCACACCCCTGTAAGGTGATGGTGCCTTGCAGCACTGTGACTGCTGGCCTCACTCCTGTAAGGCGATGGTGACCTGCAGCACTGTGCCTGCTGGCCTCACCCCTGTAAGGTGACCTGCAGTGCTACCCTTGCTCACTCCAATGCAACACCCTAGCTTGCATGCAGTTAGAAACAAGCACACGAGACTTTGCCTCTCTATGAAACAACAGCACTGTGCGCCACAGGATGCCGAGATTACCTACTGAAAGAATCTTTCTTTCCCATGTTTTTCAGGCCTGGTGCTGACAACTCCGGGAGAAAAGAAGGGAACAGGGACCAAAGGCACGGAGTTCTACAGGGAGATGTGGTTCCTTGTGGTAATGGCAGTTCTGGGCCTGATCTTGCTGGCCATTTTTCTGTCCTTGATTCTACAAAGAAAAATCCACAGGCAGCCATGGATCAGGGAGCGACCTCCCTTAGTGCCTCCTCAGAAGAGAACGACCCCGCTGAGTGTCTACCCACCGGGGGAAACCCATGCGGTATGTATGGAAAGGAAACCTCCTGGTGCAACCTGCTTTACATGCTCATGAACTCACTACCATTTTAACACGTTTTGGTGAAGTATTTATGCATAAAATCATACCTGCAGACATAGATAAATTAATCTCATCCTTTCCAATTTAGATGTCCTTTAAACCTTTCTTTTGCCTAAGTGCTCCTGCAAAGACTTCCTTTGAGCACTGCTAACAGTGGTAAGCATGGGTATTGCTGGCTTCTTTCAAAAGAAAGAAAACCCCCTACCCAGTATCGTCTGTGATAGCTTTTATTATAAATGTTCTTTATTCCATGGAGGTATGATTTTATGTGTAATGATTTAGTAATTTTATCATGAATTGTATCAAATGCCTTTTCTGTAAAGTGATGAGCCCTGTGGTTTCTGTCCTTCCTTCTGTTGATGCAGTCTGTCACGTTTCTGGATTTGTACATGTTGAACCATCCTTGCATGCCTGGGACCAGTTCTAACTGATAACAGTATATGTTCTTTTTTGATGTGAAAAGGGAAATGCTGTTTCAGTAGGCAATCTAGAGGAGTTAAAAATCAGTATCTTACCATGCATGATAGCCTTTGCTGGAATATTGGTTCAGGTCTTACTAGTATATAAGCATCAAGTTGAATTTTGATCACTAATATGTAATTAGAGTGCTTGCTTCTGTGTCCATCGGGGGTATGCGTGTACAACTACTTCTGTGTACAGTAGCACCATATACTCTATTGTGTCGGTTTCCATTTGTCTGGCTTGGGTATCAGGGTAATGTTAGCCTCATTAGTTTGGAAGAGTCCTGGTCATTTTGGATTTTTGGAATAGTTTTAAAAGTATGAGAAGTATGCTTTCAGCAAAGCATCAGATCCTAGACATTTTAGAGAAAAGATTTTAGCTATATGTTTATGTGTTTGTGTGTATGTCTGTGCATATGAGTGCAGGTGCCTGCAGAGGCCAGAAAGCTGTCAGATTCCCCTGGTGCTGGGAACAAAACTGGGGTCCTCTTTAAGAGCCATGAACACTCCTCACAGACGAGTTATCTTTCCAGCCCCGAGTTGAGAGAATCTTATTGTTTCAACATCATTTGCTGATTATGGGTCTGTTTAGATTTTCTGTTCACTTTGATTCACTTTGGAGCATATTGGAGATGTTCAAACACCTACTCATTTCTTCTAGTTTTTCTAGCTTTTTATGAGTTTGAATTTCTGTGGACGCCTTGGTCATTAGGAGCATGTTATTCGATTTACATATATGTATTTGCTCCCTTTCCACTGCCCCTGTTGTTCTTAGATTGTAGTTTTAATTTGTCATAGTCTGAATAGAACTGTGATTTGTTGAGTCTCGATTTGTTAACTGCTCCATCCTCAATATCCCTATGAGAGGGATCTGTGTGCTGGATGAAATGTTCAGGAGCTGTCAGGAATGTTTGCTTTGGCGTATAGCTCTCTGATGGCTTTGTGTTTGTATGATGTACCAGTGAGGAAACTTGGATGTTAAAATGCCCAGCTCCTATTGACTTATCTTTCACATTAGACCTAAATTTGCTTTTCATCAGGAAGCTTCATGTTGTGAAGAAACACCATGATCAAGGCAACTTATAGGGGAAAAAAAGGATTTAATTGGGGCCTTGCTTAACAGTTTCATGGTTATCATGGCAGGGAGGCATGGCACTGGAACAGTAGGGAGATAACAACCATGCTATGGGGGAGGGGTAGTACAATTGGAATGGCTAGTCTTTTTGAAACCTCAAAATCCACCCCTAAATGACTACCTCCTCCGACCAAGGCCACACCTCCTAATCCTTCCCAAATAGTTCTATCAACTGGGGACCATTCTCATTCCGACTAGGACATTTACATATCATTATAATTCTTATATCTTCTTGAGCAGATCATTTTAACTGATTCTCTTTGAAAAAGACTTTAATACCAATTTTATATGAAATTAATGCAGCTATTCCTGCTCTATTTTTGTTTTCCAGTACCACAGATGGAACCTTAGACCTTGCACATACCAGGAAAACACTAGGCCACTGAAGCTACAACTATCCTCCCCAACCCCATTTTTTGGTTTTAAGAGATTTCCCTTACTGCCCAGGCTGACCTTGATTTTGTGATTCTCCTGTGTTAGCCTCCTAATTAGCAGGGGTTACAGATTGAACTATGAATCCCAGATAATTTTTGTGACATATCTTTCCCCAAACTTTTTAGTATACTTGGTGTATTTTTATAGTGAAGCAATAAAATGAGTTTCTTGTAGGCAGCATATAGTTGGGTCTTGGGATTTTTGTGGCTTCTCTCTTTTTTTTTTGTAACCAGGGATGCCAAAATGGCTTGTAACTCAATCTTCCTGCCTCTGCCTCCCATGTACTTACATTATAGGTGTGTACCACTATATCTGGCTTTCAATTAAGTCTTAATGCTGCCAATCTATATTTCTTGATTGATGAATTTAGTTCATTTATAGGCAAGGATGTTATTGATAAACTAACTTCCTATCATTTTGATAACTATTTTGCTTTCCCTGTATTTGTCAGCATCTAGTTTTAAATCTTTGGGGGTAATTTTCCAATTAGTCTTATGCAGTCTTGTTTTCATAACAGCAGTTACCAGCTGTTATAATACTGCACGAGGGGGACCTTGTGGATTCCATGGCAGGTGAGGGACAAACACGCCAGGCAGGCAGAACTTAAGTGGGAAGTTTTATTGGGGAAAGGAAAGGGAGTGGAGAAGGGCGGGAGAAAAGGAGGAACAGGAAAAGTTCTGTCTGCCCCTTCAGAGAAACAGTAGGAAAGAGAGAAGAATTGGAGTTTTCCTCTTAAAGGGCCCTCTGTACCTGCATGCAGACTATATAGTCACGTAGCATCCATAGAACCCTGGGATGGCCAGGGTACTGCCTGCATGCGTTCTGCCAGGTGAAGGTGGCAGGCCAGTGTGATGTTTGAATCCTAACACCATCCCTTCATTTCTAGTTAGGAAATCCCTGTGTTCCCAAGTGTTGGCCAAGAATTCCCTAAGTTCCTTCTTATCTGGGAAAAACTTTACTTAGTATTATTTTTAAGCATGTTTTCTAGTCTGTATTGTAAATATGTAATATCATTCTCATCTTGCTATAAGTTTTCAGTGAAAATTCTGCTGCAGATGAGAGTAGCCCCTTAATGTTTTGAGAATTCTTGGTCACACACAACATTTAATAAACCATACCATGGTTAAGGTCTATTCTGGAGGAATAGCTTCACAAATCTGATATCCATAACTCTGGGGATTTTTTAAAAAATCTATTATTGTGTTTATGTCTTGATACAATGTATATTGATCATATCCATTCATTATCTCCCTCTAATTCCCACCCCTCCAAATCATCTTCCAAACTTCATGCTTTTTTCCTTTTTAATTTGTTGCTAATACCAACACCCCAATACAACTAATGCTGCCTACATGGGTATGTGAGTACCTCCACTAGGGCATGGACCTGCCAGTGGCCACACCCCTCTCTCAGCAGCCATCAGCTGCCAATACCTCCTCTGATAACCAGTGACATGCGCTGTAACTTTGCCTGGCAACAGCTGTGTCTTACCCAGAAGTCAGTATCGCCCAGAGCTCCTCCCCACCCATCAGCACTTGGGAAATTTTCAGCCATTATTTTATGAAATATTTCAGTACCTTTCCCCCTTTCTGTGATTCTCAAATGCAAATATTAGGTCACTAGAAGCCTTCTAAGTTTCTCATTCTTGGTCCATTTTCATCTTAATGTCCTAGTGTCAGTAACCTGTCTCCAAGTTCTGAGTTCTTTCTTTAGCTTGTCCTATGCTGTTGTGGAGAGTTCCCTTCACTACTCATTTTGTTCATGGAAGATTCCTGATTGGCTCTTTTACTGATTTCTACTTCTCAGGGAATTCCTCACACGCCTTCTACATTGACTCATCATGTTGTACTTAAGTCTCACTTATCTTCTCTAGGATCATCTTTACTGTTTCATGTGGATCTCTGAGTTCAAGGCTAGCCTGGTCTACACAGCAAGTTCCAGGACAGACTCCAAAGATACTCAGAGAAACCCTGTCTCAAAAAAAAAAAAAGAAAAAAAGAATTGGTCATCTAGGTCATACATCCTCTCATGATTATGTCCTTAGACTTGTACCTACTACATTTTTCTTCCATTTTTTTTTATAGGAAAGGGTTTTTTTTTTTTTTTGTTTGTTTTTTTCGTGTGATATTGGATGACAGTTTGAAACATTTGGTTATAAAGGAGCTTAAAAGCATAGTCTCTAACAGTCTAGACTGCAGTTGTTCATGGTGGTACTTACTTGGTTTGAGGTAGACATAGAAGGGTATGTGTCTTTAGGCCCCCACGGAGTGAGTTCCAACAACAGGATTGGTGAGTGGTTACCAATCTAGGTGGTGTGGGTACAGGGAGGACAGAATTCCCCAGGGCAAGCACAGGTAATGCCAAGGATTGTGACACAGCTGTGGTAACTCTTGAGCCACAGGATGTAGGCTGGGGCCTTTTGCGGGTGCCACAGATGTTTGAAGATGGTGGTGGCATCTACAGGCCACGCAATTATGAACTTGCCTAGGTCCTGTAGGCAATGACAGTGGCAGAAGACCGGCAACAAGGACACGTGGCAGCGGCAAGCATGGCCCCAAGTCCACAGGCTGTGATGTCATCTAGTACATAGCATTTTCATTTAGACGTGTGCCCTGCCACACCCACTCCCAAGGACACATGAAAAACTTTCACTTGGTTTCACAAATCAGTACAGGTGGTTCTGACACTTGTGGAATTTGTCTCTAATAGTCTTAGAGTCCATTCAGGATTTGATGTACACAGACTCTTTTCCGGATTCCTATGGCATCCTTTTCTATCCATAAATACAGAACTCTTAAAACTCCTGGTGTGCGTGGGGGGGGGGAGAGATGTCTATAGATCTCTCACCAAGTACAGGTGCTGACAGATGACAGCCACCACTTACTATGTTCCTGAAGCCATAAGGCCTAGCAGCTACAGGCACAGGTGAAGCTGGCATGTCCCCGCTATTCCAAAGTTGCTAAGACAGGAACCCTACTAGATTACACACAGTGGAAGATTGGTGTTGTGTTCCTAGAGCTGCCTGCTGGGCCTTCCTGGAACTTTATGAGCTCTAGCTGTGTAGGCACGGATGAGACCAAGAATTTTCAGCAGGGGGTACAGTCCAGCTGTGGTATAGAAAGACCCCCGCCCCATTCCTGAGCTCACAGCCACAGCAGCTACCAGTATCTTGTGAGAGCGATCTTCTGCCCAGGTGGGTGGAGGTACATACTGGTCCAAGGCTATGGGGGATGGCTATTATTTGGATGCCAAGATGTCATCAAGAAGGGGCGGTTATGGTTGCTTGAGTTCCGGGGGTGGTTCAGAGTGAGCGCCTTCCTTGGTTCATAGGAATCACATCTCTTTTTAAATTTGTGCTGATACTGAACCCAAGGCCCTGTATGAACTAGCAGAGTGTTCTGTCACCACCCCAAACCAGATTTTTCACTTGTAAGTACAGTGGATGATTCACTCGGGTTGTCTGTTTGCTGTTACGGTCCACATGACTGGTACTTGTTTACATGATGCCAGCAACATTGGCTCCATCCTGGCCAGGACCTGGGTGACAATGTCACACATTGCTTCTCTCTAGGTCACCTTCTTCTGGTTGTTCTAGCTCTTTGAGGTTTCCATCAATTCATCCTCTGTCCTCCAAACGGTTTCCCACTAGTGGCTCAAACTCTTCTCTGTGGTAGAGCTGTGTGAAGGGTGCTTCTTGGCCATCTTGGCTCCGAACCCCTGAAGCAGCGTTAAGCAAAGACTGATGCACCTATTTGTTTGTGTTTTTCTTCTTAGTTTGACTCTGTGGCCGATATATCTGATGTGTCCAGCAATGTCACCCTAAAAAGTTACACCATGCACTTTGAGGTACCTGTGTGTGCTGCATGGATACCATCTGTTATTTTGCATGCTGTGTTAATTGTCCAGTGAGAAGCAGAAATATTCCACTAACGGGACCGTTAAATCAGAAACTGGATTTTTCAGTCAGCTAGAATTACCCTTAAGAGCACAGCTTAGATTATAATTATGGAGATTTTTGCCTTGCTGGTGATAATGACAGAGCTGATGATTTGAGGACGCTAGATTCCTACAAGAAGGTAAATATGAGGAGAAGAAGGGAGGGATCACTTCCTAGGCCAGCCCAGAACTCTGAAAATGAAATTTGTATTGCTCCTAGTGGCAACCATGAACAGTACGCTTCACTTTTGATAAGGGGAAGAGAAGTTCAAGAGGTAAGCTCCACACCAGTGTGTAGTTAGAGAGCACCTTAAGCCAGCTGCCCCCCACCCCCACCCAGCACTGCCACCAACACCAGCATCAGCACATTTCTCATGGAAACAAGGGCACAGGATTACAGGTAATCACAGCTCCAGAGCTCAAGTCCTGTTGTAGGAGGCTCTAGAATGTCATTGCTTTCAGGCACAAGGTATGAATTCCAGTTGCTAACCATGCTGTTACCCGTCTATCTCCAACAGCAGCTTTCTTTGCAGGGATTAGCCGATACCAGAATCCCTCAGTCTGGGACACCCTTGAGTATCCGAAGCAGCCGGAGTGTGTCTGTACTGCGGATCCCAAGTCAAAGCCAACTCAGCCAGACCTACTCCCAGGGCTCTCTCCACCGCAGTGTCAGCCAGCTCATGGACATTCCAGACAAGAAGGGCTTGACAGATGACTCACTCTGGGAAACTATTTTGGGCCACAGCAATGGACTGGTGAGTTGATGGCCTCCTGAGCACTCTGTGTAGGAAGTACCCCACCCCCCCATTATGTTGACAACAGACAGCTGTCTGGTTAGGTAGGAACTGCTTGTTGATGCTCCATGTTACAACACTCATAAGGCATAAATGCAACACTTGGTTTACTTTAAAAAAAAACCCATAAAGTCATGATAAATACTGTTATTCATTCATCCACTGAGACAAGGTTATATGTAACTCAGGATGACCTTGAGCAAGTTTCTCCTTTCTCAGCTTCCTAAATGCTGGAATTACAGCCATGTGCTTCCGTGTTCTCCCGGTAAAAACAAACAAGCACGCAGCACTGAGGTGGAAACCAGGGCTCTTTGTGCATGCTAGGCATGCACTCTACCAACTGAGATGAACCTCCAGCCCTCAGTCACCATTTATGAGCTCCGTCTTCCATAGACTTGGTCTACTAGTATCACTGATTGGCTTTGAGAGACCACCTGTCATCTCCTGTCAGCTTCAACCGCCCTAGTGGCTGAGAGGACGAACACTGTGGGATGTTTACCGACCAACGATCCTGCTTTGTCATCCTGGACATGTACTGGAGTGCCCTTCCACTCAGCTAGGAGGAGAAGAAACGGGGGGGGGGGGGTAGGGCAGAGAGCTTAGCTCTTCCTTCATGTCCACGGCCTCCAACCAACTGCTTTCCAAGTTTTCTGTACTTTCCTTCACTGCAAAATTGGCGACTTCCCATGAGTTCCTTCCTGACTAATGGCAAAATGACAAAGGGATTAATTGCTCAGCTCTAGATCCCCTTTCCTGCCATCCCCCTAGTCCTTTGTGCTGATTCTGAAAGATTCAGTAGATACTGAAGTTAAATGATGTCTTCCTGGGGCTGGGGTCGAAGCTCATGTGACAGGGTGCCCGACCAGCCTGATGCCCTGGGTCCAATCCCTCGGAACACAGTGGTGCACAGTGTAATTCCAGCACCAGGAGGATCAAAAGTTCAAAGCCATCTTTAACAACATGTCAAGTTTGAGGCCACTTGGGACACATGAGACCTTGCCTCACTCACAAAACAAAAATCCTTCTCAAAAAATGCTGTTAGATCTAGAATGGAAACTTTGTAATTGAATGAGTTGTACCAAGATCAAACTTTTAAATGGCAGGGATAATTAAATTGAATAATTGCTACATGATTTTTTTCAAAACATAAATGTACTCAATGTAACAATGAAGATGTAGACAGAACATTTCACATAATCCTCATGCTGTCTAGGAAGGGCTGTTTCCATGGTTACAGAAGGAATGTAGGGTCAGAGGTGCCTGGGACCTAGTCAAGAACACGAATCATCTTTTTGTGCGAATGTGATCATAGGCTTTCCCTGTAACCACTTGGAACAACAGCCATGTGTGTTTCCTTGGGGGTCAGTCCTAGTAAAGGGTAGAGTGCAGAAGGAGTCAGTGGAACCCTGTGACGGTGCCAACACCTGGCAAGTTACCGCCTCATTATGAAATCACGACATTAACCCTGTTGATAAATACAGGGCACAGAGCTTATGTCCCAGCTTTTACTCTTTTTGATTGAAATCTTTTAAATGAAAAACTACATATACAGATTCAAATTTCCCCTCCTCTACAGATCCACCGAGGCTCACAGGGGCTAAGATACTGTACAATGTAACATTCTAGCTGTGTGCTCAACTAGATGGCAGTTCACGTCTGCACGTGTTCCCTTCAATGAAGGGAATGTAAAGGAAGTTCCTTAAACCACATTCTCGTGTTTAATTCACTGAGCATGTTTTATATCACAGTGACAGACAGTGAGTACTGTAACCAGTGACTGGCTTGCTTTTCAGTATGTGGATGAAGAGGAACTAATGAATGCCATCAAGGGCTTCAGCTCAGTAACCAAGGAACACACCACCTTCACCGACACCCACCTGTAAAGGATGGAAGTTATAACATGGGAACATGAGGTGCGTGCTCTGGGCCCTGTTTTTTTCCAGTTATCACAACAAGCCATAGAAGCTGAAAAACAATAAACAATTTTTTTTTTTTAATTTTCAATTTTTCCTAATAGAGACGTACGAGATATTATTTCTCTGGTTGTCTCGAATAAGGAATTCTAGCCACATGTAAATGCTTGCATTGTCTTGCTGATTTTGTGGACATCAAAGGAACAATCCAGGCCATTTCAAGATGGCTCACACTTCTTATCAGTAATGAGAAGTTACGAGTTTAAAACAAGCAAGTCTACTAGGAGGACGACGAAATCCTGTAAGCAGTACCTGCACTGGCGGTCACAGTCCCACACTGCAGCAGAGAACCATCTCTGCACACACACATGGTAAGGCTGTAGCGCTGCTACCCAGAGCTTCCTACAGAGCAGGCATGGCTCAGAAGCGCACAGCTCTCCTAGCTGTTCCTAAGGACAAAGCTCATGTACGCAGGTTGCGCTGTTACAGCTTGAACTAAAACCTGTGAGATCGTCAATCAACTTTTCATAAAATATGAATCTGCTATTCCTGGAAAACAACGTAAGAAACCCTCCTTTCCTTCAGTCTTAAAAGTTCCAGGAAATTCTTCTGAGTTTATGTGACAATATCTTGTGGACCTTTATGAAGGACTAACTCACTTATTTCACTTAAAAGACACTATTTACTCCCACAATCCAACAGTCTAAGGCTGGATTTTCGGGGTGCTGATCTGTCATCCAGACTTGTGGTACAGCAGCTCCTAGTCACCCATTAAGTATCAAAGCACAGATGGCAATGAAACACGTCCACAACTTGTCACTCCTGAAGTGGCAGGGACTCCACAGTGGCTATCCACATCTTACCATGCATTTTCCTGTCTTGCCAAGTTTTATACCTTTTGAAATGGAAACAGAACTGGCCAGTCTTTAGGTTACAGCAAAGGGGGCCTGCCTCTCATGGCTGCAGGTAGGTGCCTATAGTGTTGAATTGCACCAGGATCACAAGGTCCTACATCTAGGCAGCATTTTTCTGTTCAGGAACAAATCATTAGTGAGAAATACTGTCTAAACACCACCTCCTGAGGACATTTTTAATGTCTAGGGACTATGATCCCTGGGAGTGTGAAGGAAACATAGCAATCATTTTATTCTTTGGTGATACTTGCCTGCTATGTGTTTAAAACCATGCAGACAGCTAAAGTTAATCCCTTCTTTTTTAACTGTAAAGACCCCAGTTGAGTGTCTGGTCCTCAAAGGTCACTGAGGCTTGATAGGAACCTCTGGCCTTTCTTTTACCAGTTTTTCCATCTACGCGAGAGCAGGTCAAAACCCTTGCTTGACCCTGGCTTCATTGGGAAGGTGGCGTAATTTCCCCTCTGTCGGCATGCCTCTCTGTAGACTGAACACTGGTGAGAGCTGACTGGATAGCTTCTCCATAGCCTCCTTCAACAAGACAACAGGTGATTCCCTACAGTTACGCCTCATAGGTCCCTAGGACCTAGCTGACCTTGAGGGGAAAACAGGAAATACCCTCCCTTTTAAATCCTCTGACCACATCAGTCTCCCACGTATGGTTCCTGAATACTTAACACGTATCAGAGTGACATCACTGGCCTTTTAACTGAGTAATATGTAGATAAAGTTGGGGTTAAACCAAACACTTAAACTTTGTTTAGATGAGATTTTGCAGTCCTTGTAATTGCTACCGAGTAGATCCATAACACCATAGACATAAGCAGAAGTTTGATATCGGTGTATTAACTCTGTTACATACCTTATATAACTTGCCCAGACTCTGTAACTTGCCCACGCTTACCAGCTTTCTTGTGACACTTAACGACATGAACAAACTTACCTGTGACGATCTTTGCAAGTTGGCTTAGCTGATGCCATGGTAGTTGTTGGACTTCAAACACAGTGCTGTGTAATAGCACCTTAATAAAAGAAAGTTGAATCCAAACTGTAGTAACTTAATACCGCCTGTGTACACATTGCTCCACCGAGAAGCTTGGTGAGTTCCAAGATAAACCCTACATAAAACCAGTCTTCTTACAGCACACAGCAACGGTGAGCAGCAGATAAAACTGTGGTGATAGACCGACTACTTATGAGGTGTTGTTTGTGTTTTCATTAGCTGCCTTATTTTCATCATGAGATAAGGAGTCATGATGCCTTTACTCTTTTGTTCTGTGGCAGGGAGAAACAGCCAGAGGCCCAGCCTGATTCCGGAAATGCCTGGGTCTGACATCTCCAGAGCCAGCTTCTCCGGGGACTCGAACAGCACAGGAGAATTTAGTGCACACACAAGGCATTCATTTGCTTTTCTATAAAACCAACACAGTGGTTTACAATAAACAGATGTACTGTTGAGTCCACTGACAAGTGGCTGGACCCAAAATACCTGTCCATATAACCAGTAGAGACTGGTTCAGACGAGTCTTGTTACCTACTGTGTCATGCAGTGGGGAACAGGATGAATGGATACAGAAAACATCCTTTCCTTCTGGAGCCTTTAAACTTTATAAAACCCTGGGTAGGCACTGGAGCGAGCCATGGTCAAGTAGGATGGAGCTAGTCTGCCTTGTCCAATGGTCTAACCTGAGACCCTTCCCAGTTAGACTGAGGGGCAACTGCTTAGCCTCTAGCCACAATCAATTTCTGGATGTTTGCAAATAGAGGCAGACAACCTGAAAAACTCAATACCCCGTTTTTCTTTCAGTTCTTCTAATGAATAGGCTCTCTGAACAACAAGGTTGGCACCACTTTCTCTACCCTGCTGGAAAACAAGACTAGGTACCACAATGGCTCAAGGGCCCCCCCTGGCAGTAGGACACGATACAAACCTGGTACATGAGCTAGCTTGTCGCAGCCCATTCCCTATGGTGGGATGCCATGCTCAGACTTGGTGCATGGGAGAGGGGCTGGGCCCTGCCCAAACTTATTGAACCGGACTCAACTGACTCCTCATAGGAGCCCTGACCCGTGAGGAGGAGTGAACTGGAGGTGGGTTAGAGGGAGGTGAGGGAGGGTGGGAGGAGGCAAGGGGGGATAGGAAGAGGGATAGGAGGAAGAACCGTGGTTGGAATGTTCCATGAAATCAAATAATAGAAAATGAAAAAAACAAAACAAAAAGTTCAATAAATTTCTCCTTGTCCAGCCAGCCCATGCCCAGGTGCCTGCACTCAGCTAAAAGTTTGATGACTCAAGTGACATTCTCCATGCATACCCAGTGAGGAATTAGCCTTCTTCCCTTATTATTCATCAGGAATATGATCAGTGATTATCAATATTATTATTGGGGTCCAGCACTTGTGCTTCTTGGTATAGGAGGGACAGCAGAACCCCCCACCCAGTCACAAGATAAAAGTGCACCAGTCTACCAACCCACTCTTCCCCGTCTCTGGATGGAGATGAGAGCTAACTGGGGATTCTGACCTTGCTAGTACTGGTGTGGAGAGTCCCATTGCAGGGAAGGGGACCTGCCGAGGCCTCCTCCTGATTTTCAGTCAGGTATATGTGCATAGATATCATCTCAAATCCTGGATGAGCTCCCCAGGAAATGTAATGGGATGCTGGTTCTTGACTAGGGAATCGCTGAGCACTTTCCCAGGGCTGGACAAAGAATTCAACATCTAGGAAAGGCAGGAGACCCAGCTGCCAAGAAAGCAAAAGGAACAGCTTTATCCCTTCAGGTTGAGAGGGACCCAAAGTCAGGGAGTCTGCTGAAGGGAAACGCAGGTTGTATTTTGTAGGTCCCTTGGGTCCTCCCTTCCTATGCCTTCCCACCATTTCTCTTCCCATTGTCCTCTGGGAACAAGCCACTATCTCAGAAGATTTTTGCCTTCCTGTCTGTGTTCCTCTAACTCTCCTTCAACGTGAACTAAGTACATAAAGAACCTAAGCGCTTATAAACCTGTTAGAGCATGCCATGCTACTCTAAGCTCTCATGCTGCCATCCACATAAAAACACTACAACCAGTGAAAAAAGCAAAGGGCAGGTAAACAATGTAGCCGTGATGCATGTAAAGACAGTGTAAACAGATATTTCAATGGGAACTACGTTTCACATACTTCTCAAGGCATATTCTAGCACTCCCGAGCTACACATAAAAAATGACAGAGGCATACCTATTGAGAAACCAGTATGCCGAGCATGTTCTGGTCCGGAGCACACTAAAATCAACTGTGATTCCCTTGCCAAAGTGAGCCCACTACCTGACGCTCAAATTCACCAAGGTTGGAATGGGACTATGGCAACTACATTTAACTCCAGGCAATCCTAATGAGAAAGCCCAGAAGAAACCTAGGTTTTTCAAACAGAATACCTCAGTCTGAAAGCTGGCTCAGCCACTGGCTAAGTTTTACCCTCTGTGGTCTGCTACTTCACTGTGAGATGAAAACAATACTTACCCCACTTAGTAGAAGAACTTACAACAAAACGGCTTGCACTGTTTTCTCCATGAGATACAGATATGCTTCATTATTGTCCTTTAGTCAACCTTGGCAACGTAGGCAGAGCAATCTAGACAAAGGGAATCCAGCACTGCTGTAGACGGAAGACACAAGGCTAGAATGGCAAAATGCTGCAATCCATGCTTTAATCAAGTTACGCTTCATGTTTTTGAGACAGAGGCTCCTGATATAGCCCAGGCTGGCCTCCAATTGCCAGGATGGAGTTAAGGTTCACATCATCTTTCTATGAGATTTTAGTCCCAAGCACCTCCCTCTCTCTAGTGGTCTTCTTACATGGTAAATGCGACGTTTCTTTTTTCCACACACATGGGTCCAGCTGAAACAGGATAATGTTCCCTAAATAACTGAAGACACACCGCCTGCCTTTCTCATTCCATTTAATTGACAAATAAATACAAGGGAATTTTTGTGAAACCACTGACAATATAGTTAATTTTAAAGAATTTTTCCAACTTCATTATACTTCTGGGAGAGGGAATTACACATCATTCACTAGCAAATGCTCGTGGGTTTAAATTTACATTTTCTCCATTGCAGAAATGTGTAAACCATCCAGATTAGATGAAGAAAATGTAGAAGAGCTTTTCTTTTGCCCTCAGAGTTTAAAATAAAGTCAGAACACAGTTTTACGTGTGGAAACATTTAACTCCAAATCTACCATTCCAGTCCTGTGAGACCCTGCAGAAACACAGTGGCTCCTATAGCAGGGCGGCAGGCAGCAAATGCAAGGCTGCCCTTCTGGACAGCCCGCGCTCCCCTCTTGCTAACATTTTACCTCGTCCAGCACGGAGACTTCAGGCTTCAGACACTGGTGATGCATGCTGCATTATCACCAACAACAAGGATGAGAAAATGACCACAATGAAATAAAAAAACCCTAAAGATGTAGTGCACAGTGGAACCTGGGGTCCAATAATAGTGTTTTGAGTTCCATGAGACTGTCACAACATAGCACCTCATCAGGCATCAGGTAAACACTTGGCAATCACAAGGGTTGGGAGCCACATTCTGGGGAGAGTCTTACTGCTAAGTACCTCTGCAAGACAAGCCCTGGGCAACTGCCCTGGGAAAAGGGCCCACTCATTGCCTCACATGCTCTAAGGGCGCTGGGACGACAAACAGGAGGGGTGGCAACACGGGAAGACCCCATGTGCCCGCAGGGGTAGGGTCACGTGCACCGTCGAGGGACACACCACTGCACCCCCTTGGAAGAGTGTGCTCTGCTCCTGCCTCAGGAGAGTCGGCCCAGAAAACATGAACCAGGTCAAGCTGTATCTTATAAAGTTTTGATGTAAAAGCCAATTTACTAAAACCCAGGCAATTTTGTTCTTCATGTAAATCTATCAAAATTATTGTGCACTGTGGTGAGTTCACAAGCTGTACTCTTGGCCCGAGGAATCACTTTTTTTGTGCCGAGGTGACGGAGTGGTCTTAGTTGGAGACGGGGATGCCGTACCAGGAGAGTCGGTCCCTCCATCAGAGGTACTTGGTGAGGATGCCAGGTGGGGAACCTTCTTTCTTCCGAGGAATCCTCCTGCTTCAAACCCTTTCTTGCGGAACTCCACTTTCTGCTCGATCTCATCCTCTGAGGATCTTTTCTTGGACTCTGACAACCCGTCGGCTGTTTTCTGGACTTCTAACCCACCATCCAATTCTTTCACACATCTGAGCTCTGTCCCAGGGGACTTCCTCTCAGACATAGTGCATTCCCCCGCTGCCCCTTTCACTTCAGCCTGCGTTGGACCCATGTGACCATTTTCTGGAAGGACTCTGTCTATGTTTCTGTTGAGATTAAGAGTCTGGAAGTCCCTGTAACTGTGGAAACTCTCAGTCCTCCTTGCTCTAGCTAACAAAGGGCTCTCTCGGTAAGGCCGCGTGGCACCATAAGTAGCTGCCTCATGGATGGTCTCATGATGCTGGAGCTGAAGGCTGGAAGACAGATTTAAAAATGACAAGTTGTGAGTTCGCTTCAAGGTCTCAGGAGCGTATCTCAGCAGTTAAAACTGCCAACTAAAACATCATAAAAACACGGAAGGCACATTACTATCCATACCTGTATAAGGATGTATTTGTCAAGCTGCCCGTATTACAAATTGCTTAATACTATACACATACATTCACAATCAAGCAAGTGTTCTGAATAGCAGGGGAAAAAGGAAAATAGAATCTAAAGCCAATAAGGAATTAATGTAATTCAATATTTGGCCCTTGGATTCTCAGAATTGGAAAGTTTTTTTCATATGGTTGAAAATGGCAAAGTATCTGATAAAGTACACAATACCTTATATGAAATTCGACAAGATAACCACTTTTGATTAGTACTGAACCTGAGCAATAAGAACAAAACCGCCACAACATATCCAGTTGATATCTGATCTTTCTAATTCAGGTAAGCATGATGGCTATTCTTGGCTGTCAACTCGACTCTATCTAGGATGAACTAGAGATGGAGGGCACGCTTGTGATGCAGATCTTGCAGGGGAAGGCACACCTTGAACCTGGGCCACACTTTCTGCTGGGAGCCTAGATAAGGACAATGGAAGCAGGAAGGGCTTGTTCTTTGCCTGCCTGCCTTCTCTTTGTCAGCACATCCATTCCCTCACTGGCACTGGAGCCGTCTCCTTTGGGATTCCAACACATACAGAAGACCAGCTGAGACACCCAGCCTTGTACTGAGCAACCACTAGATTCCTGGGCTTTCCGTTCACAGATAAGTCATTGTTGGACTGCAGCCTGTAAGTCATTCCAATAAATTCCCTTATAGAGAGAGATCATGTATCTATATCTACACACACACACACACACACACACACACACACACACACACAGATTCGTTCAGTGACTAGGGAATCCTAACCCAGTGAGTTCCTGATCACACAATAGCATTCCTATTCCAGCTACAAGTCATTTCCTACAGCGGTCAGAACAATAAATGTGCCACAGTCTCAGGCATTTGAACACTTAGTGCCCAGCTGGTGATGCTGTCTGTGAAGGCTTAGGGGGTGTGGTCTTGCTGGGGGAAGTGCGTCACTAGGGCCAGGCTTTGGGAATTGAAAGCCATGCACCATTTCCAGTACATTCTCTCTGCCTTGTGCTGTGGTTCAGGACGTGAGCCTTCAGCCTCCTGCTCCAGCCACCATGGCTGCTGCCTGCTGCCATGCTTCCAAAGAAAATTAAAGTTAAAAGGCAGAGGCAAGTAAGGGTCAGACTCAGCGGTCAAGACCATGGTAGGCATGTATGAAGTCCAGGGGTCAATCACAGTACACGCCACATACACTGAAGACGACAACATTTTCTTCCCTTGCACTTTATACATGTACAAAACTGTCAGAGAAAAAAGTCAATAAAAGTTTAAAATATTTTCCTGTGAAAAGAATGTACCATGCAAATAAAAGTGTATTCATACTTAAACAATTCAGTATCAATGAATCTGACTTCAAACTGTGCTCTGCTCACAGCATCACTCTCCCCGAGCGAGCATCAAGTCCCTTTACGATGTACTGGCTACTCTCACCCACCTGGAGTTTGACTCTCGGAGGCGGCTGTGCTGAAGCACAGACGCGGCAGGACTGATGTTGGGGGTGGCACAGCGCGATGTGCTCAGGTCACACTGGTCTAACAGCTTGAGCAGCTCTTCCTCAGTGGGGCCACCGGCATCTTAGGAGAAAAGCATTCATTAAAATACAAGGTCAAAGGTCAGCTTGTGACAAACATCCTACTGTGTGGTGACCTACCCTTGTCCTCACTCTTGTTGACCATATCCATAGCCGTGGTCAGATCCCACATTTGGATGCTGCCATTTGTGTGGCCTGTGAACAAATAGCGCCTCGGCCGAGAACCCATCCTGCTGGAGCCCTCACACTCTCTCACGGTGAACGACGATATAGTGGTGCAGTCAACAGCCTGGATCTCACATATCCTGCAAAGACGGGATGCTTGTAGACCCAAGGATCAATGACATACATTGGATAGTTGATGACTGTATAATTCATTGAGTTCTTATTTTTAGAGTCACGCAAATGAACATGTATCAAAAAATAGTTTTAAAATGGTCAAAGAGAGTTGACAGAAATTCAAGTCTTGTTTTTCTGAATGAGAAAAACTTCTTGGACATTATAGTGTGTTCTCAGCTCAAAGATAGATATGATTTAGTCACAAAAGCTATCTTGGGAATGAGGAAGTCTTCAGAAGGAAGATGTGAGGAAACAAAGAAAAAGAAAGGGGGATAAGAAATAAAATACACCGATGTTGAAAAAGAAAACCACTAAAGTTTATATACAACTTTTACAAGGTAAACCCATACAAGCTCCAGAACTCCTTATGGGAGAAGCAGCTCAGCAGCAAAACAGGCACAGCCGGCTGGGCAAGCACCTGCCACGCCCATGCCATGGGGAGGCAGATGAAGCCCAGTGGGCAGGGCCAATGGAGCAGCCAGTCCTGTGGGCCACACAGGCCACACACACTAGAGTGGCCCAGCTGGGGTACACATGACTATTTCCCCAGGTGTAAGGGCTTCTCTGGCCACCTATAGGGGGCACCATAACCAAGCCTCCTAGGGGCTGGCTACAGGTGACCATGCCCCAGGGTGTGGTCAAGGTGATGTCAGGGTGAAGGTTAGGGAACCTTCATCGTCTTCACTGCTTACTGCAGCTAGGTGCTCTGTAAGTAGGATTAGGGTATATTTATTAGGGAATATGCCTGATCTGGTTACATATTTGTGAGTCACGTTCGTATCCGCTTATAGCCACCGTTAAAGACATTAGCAGATTAGGTGACTTCTCCTTCATTTCAATTGTTAGAACTTTGAAAACAGCTTAATTTTACATGTACGTGTGAGTGCCTGTGTGCATGTCTGGTGCCCCACGAGGGCAGAAAAGGAACTCCCTGCAACTAGAGTTACATACGGATGGCTGAGCTGCCCACCAGGGACGCTGGAAACAGCCCAGCTCTGCAAAGGCAGCGCCATCTCCCACACTCAGGCCTAGTACTGCAAGAACCTAAGATGGCTATGGATTTATCAATTTTTATTGTTTGTCATGATCAGAACAATCCTTCCCATTATTATTCATGTGATGATTGATGTTTATTTATATTTGTAAAGTGACTTAAAAATTTAAAAATATCTGTTTATGATATATTTTTAAAATACAATAAATCAATGTTACTATATGCACAAGAACAAATGTGGTTTTGCCATGGTCTCCCGCCATGAGATGAAGTCCTTACTTCTCTATAGGATAGCTTCTGACCTAGTCACTTTCTACTCTTCTCCACTTCCAGGGCCCGGAATGGTCAGTAAGTTTCTTCACAATGATAACTCAATTCTATGAAGCAACTTCCGCCTGTTCTGTTACTATAGTTTCCCTCTGATCAAATTCATTTTCTTTTCTTTTCAGTTTTTTTGAGACAGGGTTTCTCCGTGCAGCTTTGGAGCCTATCCTGGCACTCTCTCTATAGACCAGGCTGGCCTTAAACTCACAGAGATCCGCCTGCCTCAGACTCCCGAGTGCTGGGATTAAAGGCGTGCGCCACCACTGCCTGACCTGAATTCATTTTCTAAGAATACACACACAATCTGTGGGGTGGTTTAGACACATTAGTCATTTTCTAGAATTCAGTCATTAATTACTAATGACTACATGCAATCTTGATGAAAATAAAGCCTACCCAATCTCAGAGTTTATCTCTGGAAAACGCCATGTAGCAGAGACATGCCAAAGACAGGCAATCAGAGACTTTAGAAACATCAGCAGCACCAGCAACACTGAAAGGAAAGCCCTGTCTGCTTAACAACTACTAGGAATTTTGCTTGCTCACTTGTCTGGCAGGCAGAAAACAAACAGCAAAACCAGGGACAATGGTATTCGAAGTGAAACAGAATGACAGAAGAGCTCATTACTACAATGTTCATGGAGTCAGTGACTGCAATGACTTCTGTTCCTGTTTGTGACACTTTACCATAAGGCACACCCTGCAGACAATGGAACCTAATCAGTCAGACAACCAATGAGGTCACATAAGCTGAATTTACATAGCTAATCAAGGGTCGTATTAGGACTTAGTACATCTGTCTGCCTTGAAATCCACTGTGATCACCATTAAAATTAGACAAAAGGTCATCTCCGAAGACAAAGGCAGAAAAGAAATTGCCAGCAGCCTCAGGACCAGAGTGGTGACCCTGCCATACAAGCACAGGACCCAGGGAGACAGGCCATTCCAGGAAGAGTGAGGACAAATGTGAACTGAGACATGACAGCTAATCGGGAGCTATGGCAGTCACACGGGTCACATGATCATCCGCCAAGGATGACCTTACTTTTGTTCTAGGTAGAGATGGTCTTGACCTCTAACAACTCATCTGAGAGACACGAGTAGTGTATATGCCGTTTGTGCATGTTGGGAAATGCTTCAACTCAAAGGTTTCTTCCAGCTCTAACAAACTGCACCTGCATGCTGGGAGTCAAAAGCAATTTCTGAAGATACATATCCTTCTGTGAAGTGTTACCTTTTTCCAGTTGACGACAGCCTGACAAACAGCTTGTTAGTGATGGGAACAACTTTCTGGATAAACACTTGTTGATCATCTCGTTCTCCAAAAGGCCCTGTGTCAGAAAACAGAAAGGTCAAACAAGGATGAGAAATGGTTTCATTTATAAAAGCACACTAACAATCCTCTGCCCAAACTACTGTCAGGCACTAAATTATTGCCATTACAAGCAAAATAGCAAAAGTATGTCAATCCGCATTAAATTTTACAATAGAAATACACAATATTTTTTAAAAAGTGTTTCTCTCTGTGTGTGCAAGTGTATCCATGAGTGTGTGAATATGTGTGACTGTGTTGGTGTGCGTGAGTATGTGTCTGTATGTTAGTGTGGGTACAAGTATGTTAGTCACATGTGGGTATAAGCCCACAGAGGCCAGGAGAGGACCCCAAGGAGCTGCCGCCCTGTGTGCATGCTTATGTCTTCTGGAAGAGCAGGGCGTCCCCTCAACTGAGAAGCCTTCTCTTCAGTTCCACATTGCGGCACCATTGTATTTTATGCATTAGAGACTTACAAGCTGAGGGGGTCACTCCTCAAGGACCCACAATACCAGACAGTCCCTTTGAAAATGTGCTTACATTCTAACAACGTAGAAAATGGCTTGGGAGTATGGACTCGATCCCTAGTTCCAAACTCGGCAAGAGAAGATATAAACTAAGTCACTCCATATAATCCCTACTAATGTTTTGAAAACCTGCATGCAAAATTGAACATCTTCTGAAGATTAACTTCAATAAATAGAACATACTGGGGCTGGTGAGATGTCTCAGCAGTTAAAGGCACTTGTCACCAAGCTTGATGACCTGAGTATGATTCCCAGCACCCACATAGCAGGAGAGAACTGACTCCAGCAACTTATTCTCTGACCTCCACTTTGTGATAGGCAAGCGGGCACAAGCATACAGTGCACACAGATGCACACCAAATGTTGTTAAAAGAATTTAAGTAATCAGAAGCCTCCATCAACCACACTGTTCCTTCAATGTTTCCATTTTCTTAAGACACAGAGTAAAAAGAAATAACTTTGCATGCCACTGAACCGGGGTGCATAGCAGCGCACCGTCCAGAGCTCCCGATGACCAATTCTTCAGTTTGGAGTATTTTGACTTTTGTAATTTTCACATCCACAATGAGACACCTTGAGGACATCAGTCTAAACAAAGATCTAACAGGACAAAGGGAACCAAGTTTCACAGTGCAGAATTTTCCACTTTTCACATGGGGCTCAAAGAGTTTTAGGTGACTGGTATGTGGACTTCTGGACTATGGACACTCAGTCCATTTAGGGCTGCACTCAAAGGTTTTTAATATAATACTGAAAGACTGCCTGGAGAGATGGCTCAGAAGTTCAAAAGCGCTTGCTGCTCTTGCAGCAGCACCCAGTGTCCACATGGTGGCTCCACAACCATATGAAACCCTAGTTCCTGGCGGGGGAACAGCTGCGCTCTTCTGTCATCCAACATACTGTACAGAAATACGTACGCAAACAGTCATATATATTAAAAAAACACATCCTTTAAAAAAAATGACTCAATTTTTTCCCATCTATTATACTGGGCAAGGCCGGGAAGACTGAGCCAACTATAAAAGAAATCCTAGCTTGAGAAACTGGGGAGTTTAATAATTCTTCTTTATTGCACTCATTAACAGAAGCTCTTCACAAAAGCTATGTGGCACACAGCACACTCCATGTAACAAGCTCTCTGCTGTTGTTGACACCCAGTTACATCTCCAGCCTTCAGCTCACACCGCTCACATAAAAACAGTGGCACCTTCATCACTAGCCTCCTAGGTGCTACCTAAGGAAAGCATCATCATTGTCCCCAGTTTACACATGATCGGTGCACACCCTGACAACCAGGCTAACCACACCCCCCTTTGCTGGGAGCAGAGTACAGCGATCTGTACATGCTGGCCAAACAACTCCAATTCCTTAACAACACCGACTCTTTTCCCAGCTTCAATTTTACTCTCAATAACTGTTAAAAACAAAAGGAAAAAAATGTAAAGTTTCAATCATGCACAGCAATCAATCCCAGCTGTAGTTACAAACAAAACTAGCTGGTTAGCACTGGGAGAGAACCACATTTAAAGGAGGAAATGCCAGGAAGAGAAAATTGTTTATCTGAACTTTTTAAATAACAAAAAATGTTTCAATGATATAATTTTGTGAATTCACAGAACTAGAAAGAAAACTACAGGGTTGGAAGATGGCTGCATCAGTGAGGCACACAGACCTGTGCTCAAGGCCTAGAGTCCACAGCAAAGAAGTCATGCCAGAGTGAGAGAGAGAGAGAGAGAGAGAGAGAGAGAGAGAGAGAGAGAGAGAGTGTAATCCACACTGGAGAGGCAGAGACAGGCAGACCCTTGGAGCTCATTGGCCAGCTAGTCTAGACTACCTGGTGAAAGCCAGGCCAGTAAAGACCCTGTGTCATGTCAGCATCATTCTGAGGTTGTCCTACACCCACACCCACACCCCACTCTGAAGTTATCTTACGGCCTGCTCGCGCACGCGCGCACACACACACACACACACACACACACACACACACACACACACACACACAGCGTTTATATCTTAATTAGATTAACATGTATAATTCCCATGATCCCCCAAGTCCTTGATCTCCCTCTCTGCAGATGCCTACCTATGTCATTTCCAGAGGAATAGCTGCCATGGCTTTCCGTCTCCTCCAAGGACAGGATCTTGAATGACGCTAAAGGGGTGGAGCCTGGCTGAGTGGAGATCATTCCTCTGAACCGTGTCACTGTCCACGTTCGGACATGGTTGTTGTCGGCACACACTAGGAAAGAACACAGAGTGTCACCACGCCACTCTGAAACACTTTCATGAAGCAGATCACAGTACACCCTAAAAGGCAGATGGCATATTCATCTTAAAACTGAACTCAATTGTGTCTTGTTAACCAGAGCGAGAGAACTGGGGCCAGGAAGATAACTTGGCAGGTAGACATTGCCACCAAGCCTGGTGGCCCGAGTTCTGTCTCTGGAACCCACATGGTCAAAGGTGACCATGTGAAATGACTGCTGCAAGGTGGCCTCTGACCTGTACACACGGGCTGTGGCATGTGTAAAAACATATACTCGCATGCACACAAGACCAATAAATAAGCCTGACAGTAATAACAAAGTTTTATTTTGGGAGAGATTCTCTCTGTGCAGCCTGAAGGCATTTGAGTAAGTCCATGAGGTCCTGTAAAGCAGCGGGAGCCGGCGTGCAGGCAGGCACCAGGCCAGTCACAGTCAGTGCAGGCTGGCAAGGCTGCACTGAAAACAAACAATAAAACCAAGGCAAAAGCTGGTAAGACACAAATGTAGAAAAGATTTTAAATTAGAGAAAGGTTTTATGTCACTCAGACACTAACTAGCCTGCGCCGGGAGTGGCTGGACACTGGTGACGAACATTCAGACACTAACATGAGAGCATTCAAGTAGGAAGTTCTTTTTAGCTTGGTTTAACAAGAAAACAAAACCCTAACTTCCCATTTGTAATGGTTTTAAAGAATATCCGTAGATGCTAGGAATGTAAAGATTGTTCTAGCAGTTTTGTGCTTTAAAGAAAAAGTTACAAAGCACTCTGGGAACAAAATACTAACCGCTCTGCACACATCAGTTGTAAGGAAACAAACGCTCCGTTCTCCAAGCCTGTAGGGAAGTACAGGAGGCAAAGAGTGGTGTTTACCAGCCTCATGGGAAATACCCCTGGCTTCGCCACATTTAGTGGGACTGAAAAGACAAATAACTGGAGCGATCCTGGATGACTGACTCAAGTGTCCGAGCAGAACTGTGTTCCTACACCAGCCTGTGAAGCCTCCTGTCAGACTCTAGTGAACTACAGGAGCACACACTGCATTTACGCCAGTAGCCACCAGAGGGCAGAAGGGCTAAGAACACAGAACACTCCAGACATGTGCTTAAACTGAGGTTTTTCTTGACAAACTTGCTTATCCAGACCTACATGTAGCTTTCTATGTTGAAATATCAATTACTTTAGGCACTGTTTTGGCATCACACTCTACACTAACATAGCCACCAAAGACAGTCACGAAGATCTCAAAGTACTGCTGTTTAACCAGCATGGCACAGCTAAGAGATTAAATGCCATAAGATCATACTGTATACAGCATTTCCAGCACCTTTGTGTGAAGAGCTACACGTAAGTGCTGAGAAGAGAGAGGAGAAGACAACTACTGCAGCTGTAGAGGAGAGAGACTATAGGCAAACAAGTAACAATCACACCGTAAGCCTGTGAAGGACACTCAGGAGACTCAAGCAAACAAGGTTAGTTTTACATGGACTAGGAAACCTTACTGAGGAAGTGTGAGAGCCTGAAGGACAGAGAGGAAGTGTGAGAGAGTCTGAAGGACAGGGAGGAAGTGTGAGAGAGAGTCTGAAGGACAGAGAGGAAGTGTGAGAGAGTCTGAAGGACAGGGAGGAAGTGTGAGAGAGAGTCTGAAGGACAGAGAGGAAGTGTGAGAGAGTCTGAAGGACAGAGAGGAAGTGTGAGAGAGTCTGAGGGACAGGGAGGAAGTGTGAGAGAGTCTGAGGGACAGGGAGGAAGTGTGTGAGAGAGTCTGAAGGACAGGGAGGAAGTGTGAGAGAGTCTGAAGGACAGGGAGGAAGTGTGTGAGAGTCTGAAGGACAGGGAGGAAGTGTGAGAGAGTCTGAAGGACAGAGAGGAAGTGTGAGAGAGAGTCTGAAGGACAGGGAGGAAGTGAGAGAGAGTCTGAAGGACAGGGAGGAAGTGAGAGAGAGTCTGAAGGACAGGGAGGAAGTGAGAGAGAGTCTGAAGGACAGAGAGGAAGTGAGAGAGAGTCTGAGGGACAGGGAGGAAGTGAGAGAGAGTCTGAAGGACAGGGAGGAAGTGAGAGAGAGTCTGAAGGACAGGGAGGAAGTGAGAGAGAGTCTGAAGGACAGGGAGGAAGTGTGAGAGAGTCTGAAGGACAGGGAGGAAGTGTGAGAGAGTCTGAGGGACAGGGAGGAAGTGTGTGAGAGTCTGAGGGACAGGGAGGAAGTGTGAGAGAGTCTGAGGGACAGGGAGGAAGTGTGAGAGAGTCTGAGGGACAGGGAGGAAGTGTGAGAGAGAGTCTGAGGGACAGGGAGGAAGTGTGAGAGAGAGTCTGAGGGACAGGGAGGAAGTGAGAGAGAGAGTCTGAGGGACAGGGAGGAAGTGTGAGAGAGTCTGAGAGACAGGGAGGAAGTGTGAGAGAGAGTCTGAGGGACAGGGAGGAAGTGTGAGAGAGAGTCTGAGGGACAGGGAGGAAGTGAGAGAGAGAGTCTGAGGGACAGGGAGGAAGTGTGAGAGAGTCTGAGGGACAGGGAGGAAGTGTGAGAGAGTCTGAGGGACAGGGAGGAAGTGTGAGAGAGTCTGAGGGACAGGGAGGAAGTGTGAGAGAGTCTGAAGGACAGGGAGGAAGTGTGAGAGAGTCTGAGGGACAGGGAGGAAGTGTGAGAGAGTCTGAGGGACAGGGAGGAAGTGTGAGAGAGTCTGAGGGACAGGGAGGAAGTATGAGAGAGTCTGAGGGACAGGGAGGAAGTATGAGAGAGTCTGAGGGACAGGGAGGAAGTGAGAGAGAGTCTGAGGGACAGGGAGGAAGTGTGAGAGAGTCTGAAGGACAGGGAGGAAGTGTGAGAGAGAGTCTGAGGGACAGGGAGGAAGTGTGAGAGAGTCTGAGGGACAGGGAGGAAGTGTGAGAGAGTCTGAAGGACAGGGAGGAAGTGTGAGAGAGTCTGAAGGACAGGGAGGAAGTGTGAGAGAGTCTGAAGGACAGGGAGGAAGTGTGAGAGAGTCTGAAGGACAGGGAGGAAGTGAGAGAGAGTCTGAAGGACAGGGAGGAAGTGAGAGAGAGTCTGAAGGACAGGGAGGAAGTGAGAGAGAGTCTGAAGGACAGAGAGGAAGTGAGAGAGAGTCTGAAGGACAGGGAGGAAGTGAGAGAGAGTCTGAAGGACAGAGAGGAAGTGAGAGAGAGTCTGAAGGACAGGGAGGAAGTGAGAGAGAGTCTGAAGGACAGGGAGGAAGTGAGAGAGAGTCTGAGGGACAGGGAGGAAGTGTGTGAGAGTCTGAGGGACAGGGAGGAAGTGTGAGAGAGTCTGAAGGACAGAGAGGAAGTGTGAGAGAGTCTGAAGGACAGGGAGGAAGTGTGAGAGAGTCTGAAGGACAGGGAGGAAGTGAGAGAGAGAGTCTGAAGGACAGAGAGGAAGTGTGAGAGAGTCTGAAGGACAGGGAGGAAGTGTGAGAGAGTCTGAAGGACAGGGAGGAAGTGAGAGAGAGTCTGAAGGACAGGGAGGAAGTGAGAGAGAGTCTGAAGGACAGGGAGGAAGTGAGAGAGAGTCTGAAGGACAGAGAGGAAGTGAGAGAGAGTCTGAAGGACAGGGAGGAAGTGAGAGAGAGTCTGAAGGACAGGGAGGAAGTGAGAGAGAGTCTGAGGGACAGGGAGGAAGTGAGAGAGAGTCTGAGGGACAGGGAGGAAGTGTGTGAGAGTCTGAGGGACAGGGAGGAAGTGTGTGAGAGTCTGAGGGACAGGGAGGAAGTGTGAGAGAGTCTGAGGGACAGGGAGGAAGTGTGAGAGAGAGTCTGAGGGACAGGGAGGAAGTGAGAGAGAGTCTGAGGGACAGGGAGGAAGTGTGAGAGAGAGTCTGAGGGACAGGGAGGAAGTGTGAGAGAGTCTGAGGGACAGGGAGGAAGTGTGAGAGAGTCTGAGGGACAGGAAGGAAGTGTGAGAGAGTCTGAGGGACAGGGAGGAAGTGTGAGAGAGTCTGAGGGACAGGGAGGAAGTGTGAGAGAGTCTGAGGGACAGGGAGGAAGTGTGAGAGTCTGAGGGACAGGGAGGAAGTGTGAGAGAGTCTGAGGGACAGGGAGGAAGTGTGAGAGAGTCTGAGGGACAGGGAGGAAGTGTGAGAGAGTCTGAGGGACAGGGAGGAAGTGAGAGAGAGTCTGAGGGACAGGGAGGAAGTATGAGAGAGTCTGAAGGACAGGGAGGAAGTGTGAGAGAGAGTCTGAGGGACAGGGAGGAAGTGTGAGAGAGTCTGAAGGACAGGGAGGAAGTGTGAGAGAGAGTCTGAGGGACAGGGAGGAAGTGTGAGAGAGTCTGAAGGACAGGGAGGAAGTGTGAGAGAGTCTGAGTGACAGGGAGGAAGTGTGAGAGAGTCTGAAGGACAGGGAGGAAGTGTAAGAGTCTGAAGGACAGGGAGGAAGTGTGAGAGTCTGAGGGACAGGGAGAAACAGGGAGGAAGTGTGAGAGAGTCTGGAAGATGGTACAACCAAACAAGTTGTGAAAACCTAAACATGTCAAACAAAATAAGGGCAAGAAAGTCTAAGGCATTTTCACAAAATAGAAAAGCCAATAGCTTAAGAGTCTCATGATCCAAAGAAAGTAGATTGGCACTAGGACAAAAATTAGAACATAAACAAATCTATAGTACACGCTACACAGAACATCTGAAGTTCACATTTATTCTAAATAGACTAGGAAGGCCAGCGGAACTCAGATCTAGACTGTATTGCTACAGGGCCTGGGATGAACTAGCCAGCAGCTGCAGTAACCCAGGGGAAAATGACTTGAGCCACTATGGTGAGCCAATGGGAGAGATCAGTTCTGCAACACACATGGCAGCCAGAACTACTTACTGCTGGATTGGGTTCATTCAGGTTAAAAGCAAGGGGGAGCCCAGGGGAACCCTTAAATTTTGAGTGAAGTACTTAGATGGTGATGCTGTACATTATGGTGTCTTCTTGGATCTCTATCATAAGAACCTTTACTTTGTTCAGGCTTGATTTGGGATGCCTGTTGAACATAATATGTGAGACACAGAAACAGGACAGAGAAGTTTTCAATTCTCTATGTAGTGACGGAGAGTAAAAGTCAGAGTGGGACTAGCATGTATGGTATCGATGAGCAGTCAGATCACCAGAGAACATACAAAGAACAGAGCCTAAAAAAGCACTCTCAGACAAACAAGGGACCAGCAACAGAAGTGAGAACAGGACTGGATAGTGTCTGGTGAGCGCTGCTTCTTAAGAGCATACAGGAGCTAATAGCATCTGTGGACCAGTGAGGTGCCTGACAGAAGTTAAGCTATGGCCTCACTTGGGGGATAGCTCTGCCCAGAACTCAGGGAAAACAGCAATGGACCCAAAATCTCTTAGAATTGTTCAAACAGACGCAGTCAACATATGAAAATGATCCCTCCATAGAGGGCAGGCTACAGAGAGGACAGGCTCCCCAAGAGCAAGGCTGCAGACAACTCAGAGCTGAAATTTCACCAAATCTGGGAATCATGCAGGAATTCCTCACATGTATTTCTTCAATGGAATTTTATTTTGTTAAAAAGTGGCCTCATGAAGCTATAAAATTAGCAATATCTTGTTTACTACATTACCTAAATATTTAAAGTTGTGATTATAGGGAACTATAAACCCCCAAAATGTTACTTCAAATAATTTTACATATTGTTATGAATTTTTAACATTTTACAAGGTAATCAACTATCAAAATATACATCTAAGGTTACAACTTTAGCTTAAAACTGAAGATAACCAGAAGTCTCCTCAGCAGTGATTTGATACGCATCTTGAGAGGAAATTTGCCATAAGAAGGAAATACCAGAGAATGAGCAGAGACATGGTATTTCCTAAGTTTACGAGCAGTACATCCAGGCCAACTCAAAGCCACACCCCTCCAGTTATAAAGGCCCAGCATAAACCACTCCTCTTCCTCTATCTGCACAAAAGAAAACAGGTAACACGAGGCGTCCCAGGAGTCCTACTGTACCTGACACCAGGTGCTTCTCGGACAGCATGATCTTTGTAACAGGGCTTCGGTGGACTGTGAAGGTCTGGAACAGCTGCGGCCCTGACCCGACTGTCTCTGGGTGCTGCACAATCACTCTCACGGCTCCAGAGCTTGTACCGTACGCTATCTCAATCCAGTTTCCGCTGACACCTAGGAGCCACAGTGCAAAGGCAGGTTGTTGTATGATGGTTAAGGAAAGCTGTCCTTGGAAGCCTCGCTGTGGTGACACAGGCAGAGCTGGAGTCAGAGCGATGTACGTAGGTAGGTACTAGAAACCTCTGCTCCTTGCTGACAAACTGAAGCAGCCCTCAGAATGGCCGAGACATAGTACTCCCTCAGTACGATTTAGAATATGAATGACCCTGCTGTTCCAGGTGACCAGTGGAAGAGCACCCCACAGCAGCCTTCCGTGGACTAACAGCTCGGAGTGGTCTGGGCTTTTTACTGCTGCTACAGTACTGAGCCATCCTTGAGCCAGGTGTCACCTACACAAACAATTGCCAACACCACTAAGTGGACAGGCAAGCCACCTGCCATGCTCAACCACACTGACAGCCATGATGCCTCCTCCAATCCAGCTGCCTCAGCTGTAGGTCTGCATTTCTTTTTCTCTCCTCCCTGTTTCAAAAGGCTTGTTTTTATTTTATGTGTATGGCTGCTTTGCCTGCATGCATATCTGTGTATCAGCTGCATACATGCCTGGTACCTCTGCAGCCACAAGACAGTGTCAGCTCTCCTGGAACCAGAGTCATAGGCAGTGTGATCTGCCGTCTTAGTTCCAGGGACAAAACCTCAGTCCTCTGGAAGAGCAACAAGGCGCTCCTGCCCTGGTAGCTTTTCTTTTCTTTTCTAACAGGTGCCATATCCCAGCACACATCAGAAGGCAGACAGGCGCTTACTTGCTGCTCTGTATTCTAACACGATTCACAGGTGGAAAACTGTGGGCTTCACTTCCACCCACCTGAAAAACCCACCAGTCAAAGGGAGAGAGCACAGAACACATCGGGACACTCCAGGGACACTCCAGCAGATCAGAGACGCCATTCTCATGCTTCCTAAGCTTGTCCACAGGAGGGACTTGGATTTCTAGAACTTTCCAAGTTTGACCTCTTACTGTATGTTAGACTGGGTGGGAATCCATACTTCATTCTGTTCATCCCAGAGCAGAGCTCAGCAAGCTTTCTCTAAAGGGACAAGCAGTAATTAAGTGTTTTAAATTCTCCTTTCCACACTGTGTCACAACCTCTCAGCTCTATCAGTGAAAGCAGCCAAGGACAGTGCACAGAACTACTGAAAAAAGAAAACAGGGAGGGAGGGGAGAGAAGAGGGAGGAAGAGACAGGGCTAGCATGAGTAACAACCCGAGGTTTTGCGGTCCCCAGTCTAGAAAGTACGATTTAAACTGACTAAGCCTTCAGCCACTTTAGCACTATCACCCGGTAGTGCAGATGACTGTCTTGTCTAATGAATTCAGGAAAATGATGCCGTGCACAAGCATCGCATTCAAGCACACAGTCTGTCCCCAGGCACACGTTAACATGCTAGTATTTCTCGGCACTCCTTCATTACAAGGCATCTTCTAGAACAGTAAACTCGTCAATAGCCCCAAGGCTGGCCGTGTACTGACTTGTTTTGGGGGTGAGGTAAACACTCAGCGCAGTGATGGCGTCATTCGAGGGGTCGTGATAGAGTTCAGTGACAAGGAGGTCATTATCCTTCATCCGTAATGGGAACTTCTGCATGTCTGAAGACAAGAACACATGCACTCAGAGCCACAGGGGGCGAGGTCTCCATGTCCTCAGGTATAAAGCACGCTGGACACTCACCTATGTAATATATCGATCCATTGTTGCATCCCAGGAGAAGGAAGGAGCCCGCAGTGTCGTAACTGGTTATTGGAACAACATCCTGCACCTGATGCGGAGACAGTATTACAAGTTAGGAAGTATCCTTTCTTATTTAAAAACATTTAGTTTTCATTTTCGATATTAACCCCAGTTCCCCCCCTCCATCTACTCCTCATAGCGGGTAAGGCCTTCCTTGGGGAGTCAACAAAGTCTGATGTGCCAGGCTGAGGCAGGACCAAGCCATTCCCCCTGTATCGAAGCTGAGGAAGGTATCCAAAAGGCCAGTACATGCCACTGGGATGGGTCCTGGTGCCACTTTCCACACTTTTGTGAGTCTTTGGGTGTTTAGGAAGGCTTAGGTAATGAGCTGTCTGTCAGCCCCAGTGACCCGGGAAGCACCCAGATGGCTGTGAAGACACATGTTAGCTGCATCCCACACACACAGCCCGTGCTCTCCCAGGTCAGCTGCTTCACATGTTCCTCCTGTCTGCCATCAGCTGCACCACAGCCCCCAGAAGTGGAAGGCCAAGGCAAACTTCACGCTTCCCTCCCATCTCCCTCAGATAAGATGAAGTGCTGCAGCCACGTGGTGCGTAATCAGAGCTGGAGAGCAGCACAAGTGACGTTCACAGTGCAGCCGCCAGACAACCTGTTACAGTCTCTTCAAGCGGACAGTGTCCTGTTTATACTGTCCTTACCGAGGCGGCTTCCCGGGTGACTCGCTTTCCAGGCGCTACAACTAAACAGCGCCTCCTCAAAGCCATCAGTCTACTTTGCGAACAAGTAACTAAATCCAAAGGAGTGAAGTTACCACGAAAAGTAAAACCAGGAAACCAAAGAGCGGCAGCTTCAGGCACAGGACTAAATGTCTATTGCAGGCAAGAGAGTGTGGCTCCATGTTGTGGAGTCGTGAGCTCAGGAGGCCAAGACAGACGCCTGGCCATTAACTCTGCACTGAGGATCCAGCCCTTCTTGTTTCCCAGCAAGGAGGTCTATGGAGTCCTCTTCATGTGTGCACGGTATGTTCGTGCTACAGCCCATCTAAGGAAGCATGCACTCCGACAGAGAGGGAAAACTATCAGATAATTCTGGTGTCAGGCAGAGGCAAGGTGTGTAGTGTAACCACAGAGGAGAGGAGAAAAGGGGAGGGGAGGGAAGGGAATGGGAGGGGGTGGCAGTGGTCAGGAGAGGAACTAGAGAGTGGGACTCCATCAGTCCACACCAAGAGAAGCGTCTTCCAGAACACGAAGAGCAGGCAGAGCAGAGGCCACTCCAGCTACACAACAGGCACCTGGAGTGAAGGCTTCCTCTAAGCTGTTTGCACGTAGGGACCTCTGCTCTGAGCGCATGTTTTCAGTTCTAGTCACAAGCTGCACTAGGAAGTCTTGCAGACAACACCAGCATCTCACCTCAATCAGGGTCAGTCCTCTCGGAGAGCATGGAGCACCCCACATAGCCTGACACTACCCGTGCTCCTGAGCTGGAAGTAAGGCTGTCAGAGGAAAGGGAGCTTCGCCTCCTCTCTCCCATGCCCTGGCTCTAGCTGGCGGCATCTCTCCAGCCTCAGCACTGCACCTTCCACACCTACACCTGGGTTTCTATGGCAGGAAGCAGACGGGTCAGCCCCGGACTCCACCCTTTGGAGCCACTTTTTGTTGAGATTGGTAGCGGCCTAGAGCAAGGCTCACCTCAGGAAAATGCTGTCAGCTGGTCTGCAGGAAGATGGCCCCCTCCCCACCTCTCCCCACCCCTCCCCAGGTCCAGCCTACTCTATAAAGCCACCAGGAGTTCACTCTGGATCCTTGCTGGGGTCAGTGTCTCGTCCTCAAATCTCCACTGTTGAGTCACCACTGAAGCAACTGTAACTGTGAGTCCCCACCCCTCACAATGAACACATGAAACACTCTCCATTTTTTTTTTTTTTTAGGTTTTTTCGAGACAGGGTTTCTCTCTTTGGAGCCTATCCTGGCACTCGCTCTAGAGACCAGGCTGGCCTCGAACTCACAGAGATCCGCCTGCCTCTGCCTCCCAAGTGCTGGGATTAAAGGCGTGCGCCACCAACCACCGGCCACTCTCCATCTTTTAAGAGGCTAAGTATATATACCCCACAGTTGCTGTCCAGCACAAATATCCACAGGATTTTCCGTGTTCTGATATGAGAATTAAGCATGTAATCAATCTTTGTTTAAATCTGTCTTTGAGTCTAATTTAAACTCCAAAAACTTGGGAATGATGCCTACAGGGTGCTGCTCTCTGCAGGGTGCTTAGGCTGAGCCACCTATCTGACAACACTAATGAACACACTATAACACTAACCCTTTGTGACATCATGCTACATGTGTGTGCTGTGCTGCAGGAGAAGGGAGAGATTAAACTAACAGGGAATGAGGAATAAGGCCCCAATTTCTTATCTCGACTAGAATGGTTTTTAGAACATTTCATCAGCGTTTTATTAAGGCAGGGTTGAGATGCTGACAGAAAACTATGAAGTTTACAATGTTTTCTAAGATAAAATGCAGATGTGAAGCTTAGTGACTAATATTTCAAATCCATGGACATTTAAAGCCAAGAACTCAGGGTTGCCCTGTGCACTTCCTCTGCTATTTGTGGCCAGAATGTTGCTCAAGGCCACCTCAGAACCTTGTCATCTAGTGCTGGCAGTCCTGGGAGCCAGCCTCTAGTCAGAGCTGTCTATTAACATCTGCAGACAGGAGGCTGAGGCCACACAACAGATCATCTCCAAGACACACTAGGTGAAATCCAGCTGGTTGATAAAGCTCGTTTGCTATGGGGAAGACAACTTTGCCAGGGTCTTTCTGAAATGTGCAACAAATCCTTATGTCAGATATATTTTTCAGCCACACATGCACCAGGCACAAAGAACTGGGTGACAGACAAAACACCCAAGGCTAAGATCAGCAAGACGTGACCAGCTTGAGTCTGGATCTCAGAGCTACAAAAACCTTTATGCATATTTCTGACAACAGTGAGAGGCCAGAAGGCGGTAAAGGAGCGCTCCTGTCAGGGTCACGGGACAGCGCTTCCATGCGTGGACCACGTGGCTCTGCTGTAGCACAGCTGACACAGTGCAGCTCCCTACCTCACTCTCTCTCGCAGGGAGGCACCAGCAGCAGAAGAGCCTGCCAGCTCCCCTCCCCTCCACCCGTGTCAGTGTGTCTCCATGTTCCCCGGCCTGTTCCTGTCACACTGACAACCACTGCAATGCCTTTGCTCCACTCGTTACCCCGTCTATGCAACCCCGATTTCTGCCTCTGCACTGAAATTCAAACCTTCTCCCCACACTAAGGTTCCCCTTAACTGAGACTCGTCCACTGTCACCAGCTCCCATTCCTCAGTCCTAAGGTCTCAGGATGTTCCTCCAGAACCTCGTGCCAATCATTGTCCCATCCCTGGAGCCCACTCTTCCCCTCTGCAGAGTATCTTGTCATCTGTCTCAGCTGAACTGTTTGCTATTTTCTATCCCCAATGCCTGCATGCCCACACAGATGCCCCTAGGGCTCGCTTTCACCACTACATGCTGGGTTCATTCCAAGACCTGCAACATACCAAAGCCCTGAATGCACAAATATAACAAGACGTAGTATTTGCAGGTCACATCCACTCACTCCATCTTCTCTTGACTCCCTAGCACTTTCTAATACGAATGCTATTCAATCCGCTGGGATCTGTAGTGTTTAGGGACAATAATTAGGAAAATGCCAATTCTGTTTTGGAATGCTCTCAATCCAGCTGGCCGAACCTATGGATGTAAAATCCAGGGGAGTAGAAAGCTGGCTGCATTTTCAAGTCAGCTCAACAAGAGACTAAACAGGCTGCCCGCCAAGGACGGCGAGGAATACACCAACCGCACACCACCACCACGTTCTTCCCAGTCCTTTCCTTTATCAATCCACATACGTTCCCTCCAGGCCCCTGGCGTCCCTGTATCTCTCCCTGCCTTCCCAGAGCTTCCTTGTTACCTTGGTTTGACCAACCTTGAGCATGAAACTGTGGTCACTTCTATAATGAGCATTAATTCAGACTAACCTGCCAATGTTGAGTGACTGCATTCCACACTCCCACTTTCCCTGTGTGACTCGTGGCCACCAACTGGTTCCCAATAAAGAAGAGGGCATCTACAGGAACACCAAGACTGAACACACCTTCAAAGGCAAAAGCAAACAGAGACATTAATCAGGCACCATTTTTATATCAGTTACAACCTAGATTAAAACCATCTCCACGGTTACTGATTTAAGCCTATGGATTGTGTTCTATGCTCACTAGGAACCAGAAATAAGACAGAACCTCCAAGTTCTTAAGCCTTTCTGAACTCCTGAAGCAGAGGGGACTGCCCAGAATTCTCCCATAGCTGTGCTGTCTCACCGTCCTCAGTCTTATAGGCAGGAATAGAAAGGACTTTGGGATTATGCAAGACCTGGTAAGAGCTGCTGGAAATTCAAAGGTAGGCTGCCATGGACTAGATCTTGGGGACACTGACTAAAGACAAACACTTGGCAACCCAACTATCCTGAAGGTGTCTAAAAATGCAGAAAGAAGCAAACAGAAGACCAAAAAGTCAGGATGCAGTCAACACAAGCATTTGAGCCTTCAATTACAGGGTTATTTTAACTCACTTTCCAGCATTTACATTTCACTCATAAAGACTAAAAATGAACTGTGTAAAGCGGAGGGTTTCTAGAAAAAGAAACACAAGAGACTGATTTTAGCAGGACTTACAGTTTAGTAAAGTGCATTATTAACTCTAATACAACGGATGGATGCACAGGGACACCAACACTGGGAGGGACAAAGGAGAGAGAGAGATGGTTGAGGAACAAGTCATGTGAGTTCAGTTTTTCGATGTCTACAGTGTCATCAAGCTGGAGAATCAGAAAGGGTCAGTTAAACTGTAAGAAAAAGGCACTGTGAACGAAGAGACATCCATACTAGGGCAAGAGTTAAGACTTCTGGCTGCTCTCAGGTGACATGTGAGGCCTAGGCGCTGGTCTGTCTCCAGCAGTGTCTGGACAGGAAGCCTGGCTCTGATGAGTTACCATCATCGCCAGACTTCCTGTTCTTCCTCTACCATCTATGAAAAGCTCAAGCCAAATGTCTGGCACCATTTTCACTATAAAAATGGTGTGCTCAGACACTAAATGGTGACAATAAAACATCTTATTTGAGAAACACCTCTGGAATGTTTCTGAATCCAACAAATGGGGAAACTGAGTCCATCCATAAACCCTGCTTTACGTGGGCCATTACAGAAGTGCCCGTGTGCCAATGTGAAGAATGTTTTCAACATTTAGCTACCAAAACAAAGACTCAGGGGCCCTTAAAGAACTCGGGAGGAAACAAGGTGTACTTTAAAAAAACACAACCCAGACAAGATGACTATTTCTCCTCATAGCAGCATTGGGCACCTTCTTTGTGTTCAGGACATCTCACTGCACTTTCAAAGTTCTAAAGCATTCTCGAAGAAAGTCTTGGGGCCAGCCAGATGGCTTAGGAGAGAAAAGTGCAGGCCTGACAACCTGAGTCAGAGCCACAAAACCTACAATAGAAAGAGAAAACGGACTCCCAAAAGATGTGCCTGGAGCCCAATGCAACATGACACATGCTCACGCCTGTAACCACTCAGACTCACGTATTTTAAATGTCAGAACTCAAGCAGTAAGAAAGGTGACATAAATGGATAAAGCCAAAACTCAGAAGAGAATCTGAGATCCAGCTGGGAACTATTACATATGTAAGTGTCTGTATAAATACATTTTTACATATCAGACACACAACTACAACACCTGCCAACCAAGACAGAGCAAAGTAAGCTACAAGATACATAAATCACCACTACTGCCCTTTGACAAAAACAGATAAAGAAACAAACAGCACCAAAGCAGAAGGTAGTAACCCTACATTATACACAAGTATTACCATAGCAGTACTGTGGCTCTGAGGCAGGACGACTTCTAAAACAATTGAAGCCAATTGCACTCAGTCCTGCGGCAGAAATTAAAGCAAGCTGCTTTTCCTCAGGAGAAGGGTGAGGTTTTGGGAAATCAAGGACGACAATGTGAATGGCCTCAGGAAGTGGAAGTGTCGCTCCCACTTAGGCTCAAGGACCTTGACCACTGTCTCGGCAGGGAGGGCAACAGCGTGAGCTCTGATGACCTCCATCCAGCCTCACACAAGCAATACTACCTGCTGCAGCAGTCCTGCAGCGTCCCCCGAGTTGCAGGGCAGAGCTTCAGCCTCGGGAGAGCCTACCATGGACCCACCAGCCAATAATGCTCTCTGGATGATGGTGTCAACTTCTGAAGGACAGCACACAAGTGGCTACCTTTACAGGACATGAACCAACTGCTATGGGACCAGCTCCTACCACGGCTCCCTATCACGCTAGTCTTTGGAAACAAACTGAGGAGTAAATCACAGCTTGTCGGCCTGCTTTCTTAAATACTGCCCAGCGGTGGTGACCAGGACCCTTCACATCAATCATCAATCAAGAGAATGTACCACAGGCTTGCCCACGGGCCAACCTGAGGCTCTCTCTCCCCAAATGACTCTAGCTTGTGTCAAGCTGGCATCAAACTAGCCAGCATGGCAGTGTGTACTTAACATTAAAATTTGTTTTCTAACAAACTGAAGGGAGAAGGCCATACTATCAACCATGATAGGACAAATGATATTCAATTATTCCACACTTTAAAACACTAACAGCAAAACTGGAAAAAATACAAGGTGACATTTAAAGCAATGAACAAAAGGCAGCAAAGGACTCAAGATTCAGGCAACTCTGTCTTCCTGGATTCCAGGATTCCCATCACCATACAGAGATGAACACTGTGTGGTGGGACGGACACGGACACGGACACACACAACACACAACACACAACACACAACACACAACACACACACACACGGAAATTGCACAGGGGTTTCGCTAAGGTCACATCACCACAGAGATAGCATGGGGGTGGGGGTGGAGACCATACAGAGGTGGCCACTGAGTGACAGTATGGGGGTGGGGCACAGAAGTTACACAGGGGTTTCACTAAAGACACCCAAAGGATAAATGAAGGGGTTCTATGAGGGTATGGAATGGTGGGAAGTCCCAAGAGCCACAGGTAGATAAGATGCCATCTCAGAGTGGCATGCCTTGCTTGAAGACTTCAGACCCTCACTGAGAGGAAACAAGGAAGGAGAGAGGGAGAAGGTGGAGAAAGAGATTTGGTATTTGGCACACTGTTCCCCAGAAATAAACAAAACAAACCTAATTCAAGGAAAACATCAGATGTTACTTGTTACCAGCTATAAAAAGCCAGTTTCGTGCTGTGGGATATTTGTACACTGTGGGAAGGTGCATTACTGTGAATGCTGAAATAAAACCAATACGACCGAGAGCTAGGCAGGCAGGAGGTATAGGTGGGATTTCCAGGGAAAAGAGGAGGAGGGGGAATCTAGGGTAGACAGCCTCGGACACTGACAGGAAACAGAAGGTACAAGAGGGAAGAGAGGTAAAGCCACATGACAGAACATAGATTAATATAAATGAGTTAAAATTAAGTTATAAAAGCTAGTTAGGAACAAGCCTAAGCCATAGGCCAAGCTTTATAATTAATAATAAGTCTCTGTGTCATTATTTGTGGGGAGACGGCTGATGGAAAACCACTACTGAAGTTTCAGGTGAAGATGAGTATTCTGAAGACCTCACCTGACAGGAAGGTGACCACTTCCTAACACAGGGAGTCAAATGTGTGACTAGTGCTCATGTAAGGCCTGGTGTCAGCGTTTACAATGAATGTTATCAGTGTCCAGAGAAGCTGCCTAACTCAGCAAGCCAACATTTCCAACTGACAAGCACAGTACTCCAGATCCAGGCCTGGAGTAAAGACCACATTCGAAGAGCAAAGCAGGCTGGTAGGTTTCAATTCAGCAGTCAGAAAAGTTGCACAATTCTGGTGCAAGATTCAAGGGAAAGAGCCACAGTTATCTGAAAGGATTCAAAAAATAAAAAAGTTTTCCCAACTGTTTATCTGTTTCAGGCCACCCTGTCTTTGTACATATCAACAAAAACAATGTATCACAGAAAACTAAATACAGAAACAGACTTAAGAATTACAAAAGAGGAGGCTGGAGAGATGACTCAGTGGTTAAGAGCACTGGATGTTCTTCCAGAAGTCCCGAGTTCAATTCCCAGCAACCACATTGTGGCTCACAACTGTCGGTAATGAGATCTGGTGCTCTCTTCTGGCCTGCAGAAAGACATGTACACAGAAACACTGTACACATAATAAATACCTAAATCTTTAAAAAAAATGATATTTAAAAAAATTACAAAAGACATTGCACAGGGCTATGGAGAGGGTCAAATGAGTAACAGTGCTTGCTGAATATACATGAGGGCCCAAGTTCAGATTCCCAGCACACACCTGAAAATTCAGAGAGAAAAATGTCCTAGCTGCCTGTAACCTAGGGTTAGCGATAGGATGTAAGCAGACAGTGGGATCACTGGGCTTGCTGCTCAGCCTAGGAAAAACCCAGCAAGCTCCAAGTCAGTGAATGACTGCCTCAAGGGAGTAAGGCAGAGAATGATAGGGCAGGACACCCTACGTATTCCTGAAAATCCACAGACATGTACACTGACGCACATAGGCAGAAGCCACATGTATGCACACATACACATGAAACAAAAGTTTAAAAAGACATCATGGAGATCTATGTCTCACAAGTTTCCTTTTTGGAAAACATCTCTTTTGTTAACATGTAATTTGAACTACCATTCAATGAGTTTAGTACTGCTGATTTTTTTTATATCAATAGTGTTTAAAACTGTGAATTTAATTTCTAGCAAGGTGAATGCCAATAGATAACAACCTATACGATGACACTTTCTGGTCTTGACTAACCTAAGAGAGCTCTGGTTCTGAGAAATCTTGCTATAGAAACAAGACAACATGAGCTACTTACCCACCCTCAGAGGGGGAGAGTGGAGGGAAACAGCCACCACTCAATGGAACTGAGAGCAAGGAGCAACTTTCTGTGCTGCATCCAGGCTTGAACAGAGCAAACTGAACCCCAGGGCTCCCTCCTGAGGCGTCAGTGTCTCCCTCTGACACACCATCCTCTCACTCAGTAGGCCTATGGCCACCGGGCCCCAGCAGGAAGTGTCACAGGCCGAGCTGGCTGTCTCACTTACATGGACAACCGCCCACCACCATGGAAAACTCTCCTACCGATTTCACTTCCACTTCCTCCGTCCTGGACGCTCCACAGGATGATGCTGCTCTCTGAGGCCACGGCCACCATTTTGTCTTTGTCTCCATGAGGACCTCCAACCACTTTTGCATTTAAAGCCACTCTTTCAATGGTCCAGTCCAGATATGGGCTTGTAAACACTTGCTGCCATCCCGAAGACTCTTTGATTCTGTTAAGACATAAATCAACATAGCAAAAAAAAAAACCAAGATCACACCTTCTACCTACCTATGTTTACTGAATGCAATTGATATATCATCTACTATCATAGAATATTACAGAATATTACTTTAACTGTGTAAAGCTGTGCTACATTTGTTTATGCTGCATTTGTTTAATGATGTAAAGATGTGTGTTAAATTATGGATCTGTTTCACCTTGCTTGGCTAAGACACCTGATTGGTCTAACAAAAACCTACATAGCCAATAGCTAGAGAGGACAAAGGATAGGCAGGGTTAGAAGTCAGAATAAAAGGAGGAGAAATCTAGGCTTAAGAGGAGATGAGAGAGAAGGAGAAGAGAATGAGAAAGACACCTAGGGCAAGAAGCCAAGCAGCCATCAGACAGAGAGTCAGCAAGAAAATAAGGAAAAGATAAAAAGCCCAGAGGCAAAAGGTAGAGAGATTAAACAGGTCCATTTAAAAGAGCTTAAGCTAGGTAGAACACTTACAACTAATCATTAGTCTGTGTTGTGATTTGGGAGCTAGCCCCAAAGAAAAAACCTGGTACAATCTAAAGACAGTATTATTCCTGATCTTACATTTACATACATAGGACACATGACCACAAAAAAGGACTAGAATATGTATTTCTCCAAAGAATTTTAAGTTTTATAAAATGCTTTTAAATTTTTTTTTTAATATAGTTGTATTTCTCACATTTCCCCACAAAGCTATTACTGTCATTCTGTACGGACAATGATGGCCAACAACAGTCAGAATTTTAGATGGAGTTTGCATTCCTTCCTGTTAGCAATCATATTAACGCTGTCACTAGTGTGGCATGGTGAGAACTGGTCTCTGTACTCTAGGTGGCATTACATCATAACTTGAGTTCCCTAGAACAGAAGCACAGTGAGGCTGAGAAGTCTTCTGAGATGGTTTATAGACTCCAGATGCAAACCTTCACCAGACCGCTGATTCCAGCAAGAACATCTTTCGGTTTCCCCAGTGAGTATAGGTGATAGCCCCCTTGGGGTCTCCTCCTTCTCCTCCTTCTCCTTCTCCTTCTCCTCCTTCTCCTTCTCCTCCTCCTCCTCCTCCTCCTCCTCCTCCCCCTCCTCCTCCTCCCCCCCTTCCCCTGTCTCTCTGAGATAAGGTCTTCTGTGTACTTGATGCTGGCCTGAAGTACAACTCACTCCTCCTGGCTCAGACTCTCAAGAGCTGATTGGAGACCGGGACCACCATGCCTGGTTCCCACTTTCAATAGATTCCTCTGTCCTATGTGGATTTAGGTCTTCCAGACAGGTATTCTATGTGACGGCACAGCAAGCCTCCAAGGTCACAGCCTGGTTATATCATCATGACGATGAAATCAGCGAAAGTATCATCCTGGTCCTGCCTAGCAGGTGGAGGACAAAGCTGCCCTTTCACTCTATGGCACTCGGTGAAATCTAACCTGGTGGCCATTGGCAGAGCATGTGCTGTTTAATTGGCACAGGCACGAGCCACCACTTTCATTTAAATATGTATGCTCAAGGAGTACAACCACAGCTCACTAAATTAAGCCTTAACCAAGAATTAATGTTTTCCTAACTTAAGCTTCAAAGCAATAAAGGGTAAAATTTAACAATTTTCCCCACATTTTAAGATCTGTAATTACCATTCTCAGCCACCAGATGGGAGTGATGTGTTAAGATAAACAAAATCACTTATCCACTGAACTTAAAAACTGACAACTATTGAAAGAATGAAATGTAGAGTTTTATACTCTCTCAGACTGGGCACAAAGCAGGGATTGTCCACACTGCAGGACTAATGCCACACTTGGGGGTGTGTGGGGGGGGTGAGATCTTTTGGCTCTGAGAGTGGCCTATGGGCAAGCACACAGTGGCCACCACACCATCCTCCAGAGGCCACCACACCATCCTCCATTGTAAATTATCCTATAAAAGACCATGATCTTAAAAGGTTCTATGAAATGCCTTTTGAAATCTATTTTATCATCAATCTGCTGTGTGATCTGAAGTTTACAAGGAAAGCCAACACGGTCACCCTCCATTATTAACACACTGTTGCATCACCAGCTACAGGGAGACTGTGCCAGCCTAAGCAAGAGACCACAAAAGCAGATGCAAGCAATGACGTGAACAGCACAGCATCTCTCTTCCTTCTCCCAACCGTCCTCCTGTGGGATTCTCTTCAACACTCTATATAGCATGGTGACAGGGCACAGCTGCCACACTACGTAACCATCACAACCAAGCAAGTTCCTAGAATCCCTGTCAATAATTAAACAACCAGTTTAGACTCAGATAATGGTAAATACAAAACAACTATAAAAAAATCCGTTCGCTAAATTAATCCCATGATATATGAGCTATCTACAAAATAACCACCCCATATTTCTATACTCTTTGGCAATTAAAAACCTGAAAAGCACTCAGGACAAAGTCACCTTACTCACCACTGCAACCAAAGCCACACCCAAGCAGGTGGCATGCAGCTCCCTCCAGAGGCAAACCTGCATGGCACACTTTCAGTATTCGCAATGGGACTGTAAACAAGTCCTAAAGGATTGTTCAAAACTTCAGCTATTTTTTTTTTCTAAACCAAAGTGACAAAAATTTCTAACTTCTTTGACTTTAAAAACAACAAAGTTAGATGCACTCAAAGTGAGGGAGTAAATTCTGGCCACCTCTCTGCCTCTGCTATCAGCAGCACTGCCTGTGGCCCACAGAGTCTAACTTCCCCAGTTAAAAACAAACAAGCTCACTTTGGACTCTGCACTCCTTTTCACCACTTACAGTCTAATCCAAGTACCTTAAACCTCCGCACGCTGGAGACACTGAGCTGTGTCACTCTCCACACACTGCTCTCTGCCTGGCTACTCCCAACTGTGTGGCAACTCTACAGCACAGAGCTCCCCCCGGCTCTGCTGCACAGTACGGCACTGACTCATCATGAAAAAGAAACTGCAGAGCTCACATTAGAATCCTGCCTGATGCTGTCAATGTAATAACTAAGTGAGCCAGAAAGAGCAACATATCTCCTCTGCACCACAGATTCCACTGTCTGGGAAACACAGCAGCCAATTAGGCTATCAGAATTAGGTACTAGAGTAGGTATCAAGTAAAAACTAAATTTTTACCAAGTGAAGCGGGAAAACCTGGTGGCTAGAACAAATATATTCAATGTAAACAGACAATATAATTACCTAAAATAAAACCAAATGACGGCTAAGGACGTGGTACCTGTAACACACAGCGAAATGTGCGTAGGCGGCTACAATCCAGTTGTGGTGGCCAGCGACTATCAGCACCTTTCTCGGATCCACGGGGAACCCTGCCAGTTTTAGAGAGAAGCATTTACATCTTAAGTGAGTCGGAAAGTTCTGGCTCTGAGGCCACTTCATGCCTCTGTCTGTCTGGGTGAAAGGGGGTCAGAGCAGAGCATGCTCATAGCTTACACTACACAGCATGCCTTCATCAGACAGAGGAGCCTAAAATGTGATCTCACTAGCTCGCTCTCACACAAAGCTTGTCAACTGTTCTACAGACAAAAGCAACAGAAAGAAATAAAAACAGAGGTCATATTACACTTCTAATAAAAGTGTTAAATGAGATTTTCCAAGATATAAATGATGAATCTGGACTTAAAAAGGAAATAAAGGGCTGGGGTGTAGCTCGGTACTATAGCACTCAGTACTGTAGCCATGGGTTCAACACACAGCACCGTAAGAGAGTGTGAGAGTATAAGAGAGTGTGTGTGGTCTGTGTGCAGCAAAAGAGCAACAGTCAAAACTCATGGCAGCCTGTCCCTAAGAACTAAGCACAAGCTTTCCTTCTCTGCTCTGCAACCCCACTTACCCAGCCTGACAGTCTCGTCTCCATTTCCAGAGAGCCCAGGTGGGGTCCCACTTCCCCGGGCTTCGTCTTCTGTAGCATTAGCATTGAGTCCATTCCTAGCATCCACAGAGGACCTAGCTGTGTTAGTTATTTTTCGGCTGGGAATACCTACAAAGCAGGACACAAATTTATCTGTTACCCTTCCAAAAATGAAAAATATCACATTGTAACAGAGGGACACAAACATCTAAACTTTGTTATATCTAAAATAGATCTTCAAACACATCAGTGTATGTCAAACAGTTTAAATATAACAAGTAAAAGATAAAGAAGACACAACCCAAGCAATTCCTGGCATTTTACTATTCACAGACCATGGATTAAGGCTTATCATAGTATGTGCCCGCCCTTTTACCCAGCTTCAGTGTACTGAGCAATCATCCATCCAGTCTGAGCTGCTCTTTAGGCTTATGGTAGTCACATGTCATCCTAGCCATGCCCAAATCCACTGCCTCAGAGCTTCATCTCCTCATGCTTTCAGAGGGGATCTTTTCAAAAACAACCCCTCTCTCAGAAGCACTAGGCTGCACAGGCAAAGTAACCGAGAGGACACTGACCTAACCCTGCAGGGCTCCTGGGCTCAAGTCCTCGGGCTAAAGGGTCTGTGGTGTACACGGCAGCTGTGGTGCAGCCATGGTGATCTATCTTCCTGGGCCCTTACAGAGAAGGCATCAGGCCCTGCTCTACATAATGTGAGGCCTTCACTCTCCTAAAAGGGCACAGTCCGATGGGGCTCAGATTTGCTGAAACTCAAATAACCAAGGCCTTTCTAATCTTTATGTTTGTTCTTGCTCAATGGCAAGTCTGGATAAATCTGAGTGGCAGTACCTGGTGGGGGTAGGTAGCCGTGGAACAGGACACTGCCACAGGACGACCTCTCCAGCTCCTCACACAGCAGCAGCCTTCGCACTGTAACAGTCAACGCAAGCTTGTCAGGGGACATGCAAACACAGACCTGCTCCACCATGTCTACTTTCTCTAGTTAAGGGCAGTGAGAGGAGAAAGGTGACATGCTTAGAGGGGACTCACAGCTGAGGTCACCCTTTTACTAGGAGACACTAAGCACTACGCTACTGTCAGGAGGACATGAGAAGGACACTGCCTTTGGGCAAGTGTGTCACACAGGGTCAGTCCTGGGAGATGAGTACATACCTAGAGGAGTGATCCCGTAGAACTCAGCCTCGTGTCTGAGAGCACTAATGCTCACTCCCCTGCAAAGAAACAAATGAAGGCTGTGAGCGCTCCACACAGACAACCTGCCCACCATGGAGACAGACAAAGGAGAAACTCAGCACCAGACACAAGGGATGGGGCCTCAAGCTCAAATCTTGTTTTTCTCATATTCTTTTTGTAACGCCATTAATCATCTCAAAGTCTAAAGGAACATCACATAGAACACAACATCTGTTGGGGCTAGAGAGATCAGAGGTTAAGGATGTTGCTGCTCTTCCAGAGGGCACAGATTCAGTTCCCTGCAGCCAGAGGGCAGCTCACATCCACCTGAAACTCCAGTTCTAGGGGCTCCAACTTTCTCTGTACACAGACACATGTGTGAACGAAACATCAGACATATCAAAAATAAATAAAACCTTAAAATGTAAGCATTTGTTACCTACCTTAAAACCTTACATATGTTGATGATTTGTGTGAATAAGAGGGCTAATACAATTATTGAGAACCAACAAGAAAAAAAAAAACCAGCAAAAACCATCGTCTTTCTAGACTTCTTAGCCACAATCCTTTCTGTTCCTACTCTAGCCTTTCCTGCTGTGCCACGAGCACCCTCCAAGTTTCACCACCTCCTCACTGAGCCAGAACAGCGCTCACTCACACCCCGTGTTAAAATGTGCTGGTAAAATAAAATGCAGTCTGGTGATAAAAGGCCAGCAAGGACCTTGTATCCAGATGAAGACAGTGTCGCCACAGGGTAGCAAAGTTAGGTGACAGGTAAATAAGAAGTGAAGAGACTGTGCTCATAGCCACAGCACTCATGACTCACTGGAAGGCTCCCCCCAGCGCTCTGCTCCTATGAGAAGAGAGAACCCTTAAGCAGACAGACTTGGGAGTTAACTGTTTTATGTGTTACCTGCCACTAGAAGGTAGGGGCTAGGAAGGGTTGGAGGAGAGCAACTGAAGTCCAAAGATGAGGACACAGGGGTAGAAGTTCAGATCCGTCCACATCACAGAAATACCAGGTGGGTGTGGCAGCCCACCTGTGACCCCAGAATGCAGAACAAAGAGGCTAAGAGGACCTGAGAGCAAGCCAGCTAGCAAAACAAAACCAAGTGACAGTAAGATCTGGGTTCAACTGAGAGACCCTGCCTTCAAATAAAGGGCAGAGAGAGTGATCCAAGATGGCAGACATCTACCTTAGTTTGGACACATGGACACACAGACACAGACATGGATGGACGGACACACACACAAATGCTGAATACTTCCATAAGATAAATAAACCAAAAGACAATGGCACAATGGCAAAAGCTCACGACGAGGAAGGGCTCAAGACAAACTCGGGGCTGGCCCCTCAAGGAGCTGTAGGCAGGCCCCTGGACAGCTGGGAACAAATGTGTAGCGAGTGGCACCAGCAATACAAAAATGCAAGAAACACGGTTAAAACAATGTTTTACAAATTTCTTCCTTTCTTTTTAAAAGAACCAGTCATAAAATTTAATTCTGCTGGGCGCAAACTTGACACTTTCTGATTACACACGGTATGTGCAAGAAAACAATCTCATTCGGGAAACTGACTGCCCGCCTCTCACTGACTCCAGGCCCAGACACAAAACCCAAACAAGCACACCCAATGCTCTTCTTCTGACTTAGTAAATGCCTGGTCTGCACGGATCTGTGTGTGTGTGTGTGTGTGTGTGTGTGTGTGTGTGTGTGTGCGCGCGTGCGTGCGTGCGTGCGTGCGTGCGCTGGGAATATGGCAGGGAACAAATCGGACCAAAATAAATGAATGCACATTTTCATCTGCAAAGAGCACACCTTCAGTGAAGCAGCAGCTAATGGTAACACCAAAAGTTATCCCTACAAAAAAATTCAGAGCCTTAGTGAAGGGTTGCTAAAAACACTAACTAAAGCTTCCTGGTAGGAATGTGGTAGGTAAGTCAAGATGGCGAATTCACAGACATGGTTTAAGTGATCGCTCATGACTCATAATCATCCATCATCTACTATATGTCGGTCACAAGGCTAGCCTTGGGCACATAGTGAAAAGTGGGTGCCCTTCTGGAGTTGAGGCCTGCTGGAGAAGATTGGTAAGAAGGTTAAATATTTACAGCAAGAGCTGAGACACTGACAGACAGGAAGTCTTAGGCAAACAGCACACCAGACACCAAGAACTGACACGACTGTGAGAGAAATTACGCACAGGCAGAAGATTGACAAGCAAGACCAAACCCAAAACTACCAGCCATTCGTCCAAAATAACCTCTGCATTTCCGCCAGAACAGCAGCCCGGTCAGACTCAGACTGCTGGCTGCAGGGCTGAATGAAACACATCATGCAAAGCAGGGGACTGCCCAGGGAGCTGCGACAACACCCTGGAGGACGGGGCCTGGAGGCCTGTACCCATCCAACTTGAGCTGAGGGTGCTTGTTGGTCACCAGGTGGATCAGAGGCGCTTAGAGGCTAGAAGGGTGGACTGAGGGGAGGGAGAGTAAGAAGCAGATAACAAATCACAGGTGGGGCCCAAGGGACACTGCACAGCTGGCACTGTAGTCTACAATTAGCCACACAGGCCCAAGTAACCAAGGAAGCACTAAAGGGTCCCAACACAAGATGTTACTTGAGGAGATGATGCAATTCCCAAGCCAGGACTGTTACACTCTGTACACTTGTATCTCAATAACTGTTAACACGGTGTGCCGAGGTAAACACAAACACACAACTAAAAAGCAGTCTTGGGCAGGCACATTACTTTGTGAACGGCTCAAACACTGGCTGCCAGCAAGGCCTCAAAAATGATCAGACTCTTACCTTAAGTCGAGTTCTTTTGTCCGAAGAAAATTTAAAATGGGGGCGAATGCTGCCGGGTCCCTATCAATAAATATCTGCAAGTGAAGAACTGTTTTATTATCAAGTCAAAATGTATGTCCCCCCCCTTCAACAGAGGCTGACTGAGATTTCCTTGGTTTTGATGTTTCTAAGACTCCAATGGTATAACTGTGGTCAGTCAGTGTGGTCATGTGAGTGTTTTCATTTCTAACTACTGACAATGCTTGGGGGAAGACCCCCGGGGAACCTCAGGCTGCTCTGGCAGCACCCACTGAGGCAGCCACCGTGACTTCTGTACAGACAGCAGTTGGGGCTACCATAGCTGTCACCTAGAGTGCAGGCCTTCCAAAGGCTTAGCTGACAACCTCACCATGTCTGCTTCAAGGGCTAGGTGGGTAAACTTCACCATGTCTGCTTCAAGGGCTAGGTGGGTAACAGATGGGGGGTCACAGCACACACAAGACAAAGATGCTTCCAATGGGAAAACCACAAACTGGGTTTTTTATTTAACTTTTAGCTAAAATAACTTCCTGCAGACACATCTGCTCTGGTGCTTTATTTTGCAAATCTCATCCAATAAACAACTTCACACTGCTCCTGTGGGTTGTCACTGTTGCTAACAGTAGTTGTCTGAACACCACTGCATCCAAGGCAATGTGGAAAGTGCTAAAACCAATCTCTTGGCTTAAATTTTACAGGACTTTGTTTCCACGCTGTATTGCCTCACAGGTTCATAAAGAATTGTAGGACTTTACCCACCTGCAAATTTGTACCACTCTAATACCAAAATATTTACCTATTTATACTTATTGACTATTAAATTAAGATTCAATTATTGGCTAAGGAACTATTCTGTCAATTGTCAATGCAAGCTACATCCTACAACCACTCTATCACTGTATACAACAGTTACTGCTTAGGGGTCTCTTTCCAATTCAGAAACACTCAATGTGACAATTTTTTTAAAATGCCACACCTACTCTGGGTTTCCTAGAATGTGAGCTTTCCTGTCACTCACACTAAGAATTACAAGCTTTTGTTGACTGAATTTAGAAACACAACATTATACTCACAGCGCCAGTTTCATCTCGAAGTGTTGAAATTCTTCCACTCAGCAAGCTAGGAGTCATAAAACAAGCTCCAATTAGTTACAAAATCTGAATATAAACAACTTCCTTACTGACAAAGCCAACACAAGCAAACTTCTGTCTCCAACTTTAAAAAAAAAAAACCTCAATTTTAACCAGGTGTTGGATGTATACCTGTAACACCAACAACTAAAACGCTGAAGCAGGAGGAACAGGAGTTCAAGACCAGACTGGATACAGAGCAGAACCCTTCTCAACAGTACAAAAACAATAAAATTTAATTTATAAATTAATTCAAATTATAAAAAAAATCTTAATCTAACTAATAAGGAAAATTTTCATATTTTGGCAACTAATCAAATGTATAAAAGCATAAAGAATTACATTAATTACCTGGAAAAAAAAGAATCTGGAATCCACATAAGAGTCTGTCTTGAGGTACTGAATCTGCAATTGAAATCACCTTGTGTTACCAACGAGAACACACCTTTAGACAAGACACAGTGATGCTACAGGCAGGTATGATTGCACAGGCATTGATTATCATGTTTACTACTTTCAGATTTTACCACTTTGCAATCTGAATTAAGATTCTCAAACAGCTCTGAGAAAAACCAAACGCAATGCCCCCTAAAGCTCCCATTGCTTTAGTCCCTCACAACCAATCTCAACTTCTCAGCTCAGCTGTGTGCAGATCTTCGGCACCGCTGCAGTCTCTTGACTTTGTGTGTTTGGTCTTATGTCTTCATCCCAGCTCAGTCACCTTCCTCCTCAAGGCCAATCCTCCAAGTCCCAGCCGTGTCGCTGACACTACTGGGTTACCAAATCCACAATGGCATTTCCAGAAATTCCGTCCCATACAACCTCTTTCTGAGCAACTAGTAACTTGTGTAAATTATGTATTCAATGCTCTCTATACAGCATCCTTGGCCTGTTTCCAATACATGAGCAAAGTGGGTACTGTCTGCTCCTTGTTCATCCCAGCCTGCCATTCAAAGTTTCTTTCACTTCCATTTGCATCTTCCAAGTGGCAAAGCAAACGTCAGTGGACCACAGGCCAAGCTGAGGACCGCAGAGGTCAATGCACACCTAAGCACTGAGACAGCACAGCCTTAACACATGTCCTTTCTCCATAGATGATTACTCCTTAAAAACTACAGCTTCCAAGCTTACTTTTAGGAGCATGTTTAATAATAATAATAATGTTTTTTAAAAGTGGATGGCAGCCTGGCACTGGCACAGATCCAATAGCTACTCTGAAACAGAGGTGTGATAATCAGGTGCACAGTTAAGTGTTTCGTAGAAACTGAGACACTGGTTCCTTTGTTCAACCTACAGGCTTTATATGGTAACAACAGAACATTTCCACATAAGTTATTGATAAACACATTACCAAAATGTCCACGTGGCCGTTGGCATAACCAGGCCTTATGTCACCTAATGACAGTGACAGTAGGAAAAAAAAAGTACAAGCTCCCTTCCACAGAATGTCTGATACAGCCCGGTTACCTCACAGACATCGCCTACTGTTATCACAGCAAGCTTCTTAATCATAGGGAAAAAATTAACTCTGCTTCCTCCATCCACAATTCACAATCTGTAGAGAAGACACATCCTCTCACTGACCTACTAGGGGAAAGAGGGAAATAATTATTTTTTAAAGATGTATTTATTTTTACTATCTTATGGTGCACCATGTGTGTGCCTGGTGCCCACAGGAGGCAGTAGAGGTCATCAGATTCTCCTGGGACTGGCATTACAGACAGTTGCTGCCACCATGTGGGTGCTGAGAATCAAACCTGGGTCCTCTGCAAGAGCAACAAGTGCCCTTAACCACTGAACCAACTCTGCAGCCCCAAATAATTCATTTCTTATAGATATATCTCTACATCTCTTTCATTAAAAGATCTTATAGAGACACAGAGATGCTAACTCTCAACTAATTTCACAAGTTATAAATAATCTAAGTGTTGTCAAGTAATTCCTATGCTCACTTCTCAGACTAAGAAAGGAGCTAAAACCAGGTTAGGTGGCACATGCCTATAATTCCACTACTCCAGAGGCTGAGGCAGAGGAATGGCATGAGCTCCATGCCAGCCTGGGATGCATAGTAAATTAAAGGCCAGTGAGACTTTGTCTCAAATAAATACATAAAGACATAAATAAACAGGAAGGAGTTCAATAAACATGTTGTCAAGAACACAGGGCAATGTTTCCTAAGGATGTGTCTTAGCAAACTCTTTAATAGAACACAGGTTACCACTAGTCACAGAAAACTTAGGTCAATTAAAAGAAAACCAGTCAGCAGGGCATTAGTGCTGCACACCTTTAATCCTAGCACTCGGGAGGCAGAGGCAGGAGGATCTCTGTGAGTTCAAGGCCAGCCTGGTCTACAGAGCGAGTATCAGGACAGGCTCCAAAGCTACACAGCGAAACCCTGTCTCGAAAAACAAAAACAAAAAAAGAAAGAAAGAGAGAAAGAAAGAAAAAAGAAAACCAGTCAATGGTGAACAGAGGCATCCACAGAAAGACTAGATTTCTGAAGCATTAGATAACTTCAAGGAATGACGGTGGAAGAGTTCAGATTGTCTAGAATCACTATGGGAACAAGCCTTTGGGCATGTCTGTGAAGGAGTTCCTAGATTAGAGTAAATGAAGTAGGAAGATCCACCCTAGGCCTAGCTTTTCTATTCCTGTGATAAAACATTGATCAAAATCAACCTAGGGAGAAATATTTGGCTTCCAGGTCTCAGTCCATCACTGAAGGAGGCCAAGGCAGGAACTAAAGCAGACCATGGAGCAACGCTGCTTGCTGGCTCCCCTTTCCTTAACTTTCTGATACAGCCCATGCCTGCCTGCCTGCCTAGGGTTGCTACCACCCACAGCATGCTGGGCCCTCCTCTATCAGTTAGCAATGAAGAGAATGTTCCTCGTGGCTTGCTCAGCTTGCTTTTTTGTATAACCCAGAACCACTTGCCCAAGAGAGGTACCACACACAGTGGGCTGGGCCTTCCCACATCCATCTTTAATCAAGACAAAGATTTGCCCATAGGCTAACCTTAAGGAGACAATTTCCTAGATGACCCTCACTTCTGTCATGTCACTAGCTGGTGTTCAGGAACTACAGGCAGGAAATCTGGAGGCAGCAACTGAAGCAGAGGCCATGGAGTGATGCTGCTTGGCTCTGGGCAGAAGTACTGAATACAAAGCAAAGGGCTGAAGAGCAACACACATCCCCTCTAGGTGAGTGCAGACAGAGTGACCAGCCCCTAAGCTTTGACACCATCGTGGTCTGCAGGCTCCAACACAGCCCAGAACTCTGACCTCTTCCAGTTGCTTTTGTTGGGTATTCTGTCACAGCAAGGAAACAAACACAGATAGTTTATAACTTCTGACATCCCATGTTCATCAGTTTCAGAAAACCATATTACAGTACACAGGCCTGCTGAAAATCATAATGCCCCACTAGGCATGGTGGCCCCACTGCTGTCATCCCAGCACTCAACAGGTGGAGACAGTCACGGGCAGAACAAGGGAAGCCTGCGCTATATTGTATCAGCGTCAAGCCCACCCCAGAAGACAATCTGCAACTTTGGGCAAAGAGAAAGGAAAACTTGTATATACGATTAACATAGTTCTCTGTTACATATACATGAGAGCCTTTGCTGTTTTGCATCTCATATCCGAAGTGTGCCAAGGATGGATAGATGGATAACAAACACATCAAAAGATCACTAGAGAAATGTGCATATCCGGTTATACTTCACTCTAGCAGCTTGCCACTAAACCAATCTGAAAATATGAAAGTAACCCAAGTCAAAGTATTTGTTATGAACCATACTATGATGTCACTACCCTCACCTTTCATGTTTAGTCCCTCAAGTTCCTCCATCAGTCCATGGTCTGGCACTAGCTTCTCTTTGCATTTCTGGAAACTGAGCACTACAAAGTAACTCGCCCAAGGGTGCCAACTTGGAGGGCCTGCTAGGTGCACAAGAAGCCAGTTTGTTCCCCCAAACTGTCCACAAGTAGAGTCAAGTGGCCCTCTCCTACCTAAACTGATACCTAAGTAAACAGATCTTGAGTGGAACTGGGATTCTTCACTAATGCTGTAAATAGTAAACACTACCTGTTTTTAAAGAAAGCCCACCAAGTACTAAGTCAAACAAAATCCTGCTCGTTCGTCTCAGTCCTTGAGCAGCATGCTTCTGTGTCTGGCTTCCATGTTCTCAATAGACACATTTTCGTCTTACTCTGTGACTTCCTTCAAGCCATGCAACAGGTCATCTCCCATCAGGCCTTCCTGACTTCACAGCCACTCACAGAAGGGCTTTTTTTCTCTTCCAGGGACTTTTGTGACTGTCTTAACTGTGCCAAACTGTTTTGTACAAGGTAAACATGACTTCTGGCCCTCCTCTGGCTCTCAAGAGCTAACAGGTGTGTAAGTCGATAAAGACCTTTGGAAAGTGGTGTTCCAACACTTGGCATTAAATGCTGTCGTTGTTTGTGACATAATCAACCCTAATAATCCCAAAGCTGAATGTTTACTTTTATGTTTCATTCCTACCTAACAACTTTTATCTGCTAAAATGTTCAAATCAGTAATAAATTTATTGTCATATTTTGTATTCTCTGCTAATTAGCACTTTGAAAAATTCCATAGGTAAAGTAAAATGTTCAAGACTCAGAGCTTGAGTATGCTTGTAGTCCTTGGAGCTCAGTCATTAAGACATCCACTTTCTTTTTTATTATTTTATTTTTGTTACTGATACAGGCGTCCTGGGGGTAGGGAGGGGCATGTCAAGGTCTGCATTCGGAGGTCAGAGAACAATTTTCTTTCTCTTTTCATCTTTTCAAGGATGAAACCAGGGTTCCCAGGTGTGCTTCCTTAAGTGACTAGCCAGTCATCATGCTGGCCACACCCATCTCCAATATACAATAAACAACATAGGGCTGAAGAGATGGCTCAGTGACGAAGAGCACTTGCTGCTCTTGTTTGGTTCCCAGAATTCAGTTCGCACCCACGTCAGGTGGCTCACAGCAAAACTCACTACACCTGAAACTCCAGCTCTAAGGGGTCCTCTGGCATCCACAGACACCTGCATCCACACGCACAATTAAGACAATTAACAATCTTTTCCACACTAACAATATAGCTTAGTTTTTGTCGTAACCCTCTGTTCTCTTGAGTGCCTGAAAGGAAGGATGTCAGCCATCCACACTGTCAAGATTTTAAATGAGCATAATCTTGCTTCTCTGTAGTAACACACCCTGCAGACCTCTTTGTATGAAGTATTTCACTTTTGCATACCAAGCTACTTGCAATACTTTGATGTAACTTTAGGTGGGCAGGGAAACCACATTTCTTACACTAGGAGATAGACATTTGCATATGACCTGGTATGTATACAATGCAGAAGAAGCCTTGCTCAGTAGGAAAAGGTGACAGCATATGAGGACAAATCCTAACTCAGAGTTCTCTAGCACCCAGAGGGCCACCTCACTTTTTTCACTGCTGTTAACTTGTAGTTTTTAAATAAGCAAAACGGTTCCATGTTTAAAGTCCTAGACAATGAAAAATAGTCTTCCCAGGACAGTAAAACAGCCTATATCCCAAGTATCTGGACTCCCTACATCCTTAGGCCTAAAACCCAAACTCCCCTCAACCAGTGCCGGCACGTAACCGCTTTTCTGAGAAGAAAATATGTAAGTCCTGACAAACCTACAAAAACAGATTTGATTGTTGTTTTTTTGTTTGTTTGCTTGCTTGCTTTTGATATTGTTTTATGGCCAACTAACTTACTGTAAGGCACAGAATGGGAGTGAAAGGCCTAAGAGAGGATCAAGAACACAGCTGGTTTCCTCTTTGCCAACACCGAAGGTGCTCACAAGCCAGTTTTAGACACACTCAAGTGGAACAGACCCTTCCTGTTCATGCATCAAGAGCAACTCTGGAAATAAACGGCGAAGTTGATCTATCTGGTCCCCTGCACTGACATTAGTATTACACAGTCTCTACCAAAGCAGGCTTTCAAGGGAACACCAGCTAAGCCCACAGCTAGGTGAACCTAGAGAAAGGGAGGCCCAGACCAGGCTTCACAGAGACTACCACCTGCTGGAATGCATGCTTACAGCTCCCTGTCAGCATGCTTGCTTAGCCGGCGGGAGGCCCTGAGTCACTAGCTCAGACAGGCCCAGCATGCCAACTGTGCTCCTCTAGCCTGACACCCTAAGAACCCGGAGGAATAAAGACAGTTCTAACAATTTGTGCACTCGATCTGAGAACAGACTATGAGGAATGCTCGGGGCGCCTAGGGCCATACAAACGTGTCCCCGCCTGCATCGGGCACCCCACCTGGCCGTGCAGACACCGCCCGGGCTGCAGCGGGCACCCCACCTGGTTGTGCAGACATCGCCCCGCTGCAGCAGGTACCCCACCTCGGCTGGCAGACACCGCCCGAGATGCAGCGGGGACCCCTCCTGGCGGTGCAGACACCGCCCTAGCTGCAGCGGGAACCCCACCTGGGCTGCAGACACCGCCCTCGCTGCAGCGGGGACCCCACCTGGCGGTGCAGACGCCGCCCGGGCTGCAGCGGGAACCCCACTTGGGCTGCAGACGCCGCCCCGCTGTAGCGGGGACCCCACCTGGCCGTGCAGACGCCGCCCCGCTGCAGCGGGGACCCCACCTGGCCGTGCAGACACCGCCCGGGCTGCAGCGGGGACCCCACCTGGGCTGCTGACACCGCCCGGGCTGCAGCGGGGACCCCACCTGGCGGTGCAGACTGCAGCGCCCGGGCTGCTGCAGCGGGAACCCCACTTGGGCTGCAGACGCCGCCCCGCTGTAGCGGGGACCCCACCTGGCCGTGCAGACGCCGCCCCGCTGCAGCGGGGACCCCACCTGGCCGTGCAGACACCGCCCGGGCTGCAGCGGGGACCCCACCTGGGCTGCAGACACCGCCCGGGCTGCAGCGGGGACCCCACCTGAGCTGCAGATGCTCAAGTGTCCCGCCCACCTGTCCCCGCGCGGCTGCGGGCTCACCTGGTCCCCCCCACGTTCAGCTGCACGATCTCCCCGCTGCTGGCCGCCGCCGCGGCGAAGCCGCCGCAGTGCCCGCCCGCCATGTCTGCGGCCGGGGCCGGGGTCGGAGCCGGGGCCGGGGCGGGGCCGGGCCGGGGCCGGGGCCGGGGCCGGGCCGGAGCCAGGAGCACACACGGAGCACGAGCCTCCCGCGGCGTCCCGGCTCGCACCCGCCTCCCTCCTGCGTGCCCCCAGGCCTCCGCCTCTCGCGGCTGCAGGCCGCCGGCCTGGCCGGGCCTCTCCTCAGGGCCCGCTCGCCTCCATGGCGGCCGCCACAGCCGTCGGGACGACGGGTCGCCGCGTGGGACAAAACGGCGCAGCGTTGGCGCTTCACTTCATCGGAGTAGACTGGGCGGGGCCTGCAAGAGGGCGGGGCTTCAGGCGGCAGGCCGGTCTGGGGCTGAGGGACTAGCTCAGATTTCGCTTTTTTCCCTGTTCTCCGTCACACACATGTTCGGGCTGACGGCTAATGCACGTGTGCACATTCAATGAAGAGTTAAGAATCTGAACACCTTACAGTGCATTACCTGCAAACGCCATAACTTCCCTGCTGCCAGAGCCCAGGACAGCACAGAGCAAAACCACTCCTGGGGTGTGCAAGGGCAGCTACAGGTTTCTAGACTGTAGATACACACGATTTTGTCTTGCTTACGGATTCGGGTTTTTTTGCTCTCAGCCTGACGCCCTGCAGTTCCAAACCTGGGGATGGAGCATGAGGCTTTGTGCTTGCTAGGCGCCACTGACCTAAACGCCCAATCCCTAAACCATACTTTTTAAAGTCTGCTATCTTAATGGACCCCAGCTAATGTTGATAAGGCAGAAATCACAGCTACCCTGTGTTAAGTGTGGGCTTAGTATAAATGAATGGTTTATAGTGTGTGTGTGTGTGTGTGTGTGTGTGTGCTTCTCTTTTACTAGGAGTCCTAGGGAATGAACCAGAACTTTACACATGCAAAACACTCTACCACTTGGCCCTAATGCCACTTCAAAAACAGAAGGTCGAGTTTTAAAAACTGCCTGAAAACGTGCTCAAAATTGCACAGCTGGTAAAAGGGGGGAAGGGAATGATCCCGATCAGATTTCTTTGTATTCTTGTAAGAAGTTCACAAAGAATAAGATTTTTAAATGCTGTGATGCTGAAGAGGGAGAGTGTTCTAGACAACGCTCTAGAATAAATATGGAAGGGCAGGATAAGCCACTAGGCAGACCTGTGGTAGAAGGCTTGTGGGAGAGACAGCTGCCTGTCTAAGTTAGGGTCACTGTTGCTGTGATGAAATACCATGGCCAAAAGCAACTTGGGGAGAAAAGGGCTTATCTGGCTCATCAGAGGACATCAGGACAGGAACTCAAGCAGGGCAGGGACCTGGAGGCAGGAGCTGATGCAGAGGCCATGGAGGGTGCTGCTTACTGGCTTGCTTTCTTTGGCTTGCTCATCCTGCTTTCTCATAGAATTCAGGGATGACGGCACCCAGAATGGGCTAGACTCGCCCATCCATCACTAGTTAAGAAAATGTGACACGTGCCTTTAATCCCAGCACTCAGGAGGCAGAGGCAGGTGGATCTCTGTGAGTTCGAGACCAGCCAGGTCTACAAGAGCAGGACAGCCTCCAGCCTCCAAAGCCACAGAGAAACCCTGTCTCGAAAAAACCAAAAAGAAAAAAGAAAATGCCCTGTAGGCCTACCTACAGCCTGAGCTTATGGAGGCATTTTCTCAGCTGAGGCTCCCTCCACTCAGATGACTCTAGCTAGTGTCCAGTTGGTAAGAAACTAGCCAGGACATTTCCTTTAATTGAAAGAGAAATATGGGAAGGAGTGCCCACATGGAGAGATAAGCTTTCATTATTCAGAACCAGAAATAGTCAGAAAGGAAGGGGCAGATAAGGGCATTAGCATATCGTGGATTAACCTCCCACTGGCGACAAATAACAGTCTTTTGTTAGCTGTGGTTTGAGAAAGGAATGTTCCCACAGGCTCATGCATTTGAACACTATGCCGCCAGCCCACCCTGCACCCGAGCTAGTGCGGCAGTTTTGTAAAGTTGTGGACTATTAGCAGTGGAAACTTACAGAAGGAAGTGGCTCACTGAGGGCGGGGCTTGAGACTTTACAGTCCAGCCCACTGCCTGCCTTCTTCCTGCTCCCAGGTCCTCCAAGATGTGAGTCCTACTGCGCATGTGGCCACCATGGCGGGACTGCTGCCATGCCCTCCTCTCCATGATGTACTGTATCTCCTCAAACTGTAAGACAAAATAACTCTTTCTTTCCTGAAGCTGCTTCCTGTCACATGCTGTCACATGCTGGTCACAGCAGTGAGGAAAGTACAGGCTCTGCACTTCCACTAAAACTCAACATGCCAGTCAATGTACCAAAGTGCTTTGAAAACCGTTGAAACAAACCGCATCATTTAGAAGACCTGGAAAGCGGAGAAGAATCCAAAAGAATTTTTCACATGTTCAAAATGTCACATTATGGCTACACAAGTGCCAAATCACCTTAGTCACTTTCCTATTGCTGTGAAGAGACACCACGGCCAAGACAACCAATAAAAGGAAACATTTAATGGGAATACCGCACACAGTTTCAGAGGGTGACTCCGTGGTCATCATGGCTGCAAGCAGACAGGCATAGCACTGGAGCAGTAGCTGTGAGCTTACACCCTGATCTGCAAGTCGGAGGCAAGGAGAAGGACTGGAGCTGACATGGGCTTTTGAAACCTGAAAGCCCACCCCACCTGGTTACACACCCCTCTAATGAGGCCACACCCCCTAATTCTTCCCAAACAAACTAGAGACCAAGCATTCAAATCTCTGAGCCTATGGGGGCCATTCTCCTTCAAACCACCACACTCTCTGTAGTTGATGAGATCCCCTGATTAGCACACAAGAAGGCAAGAACATGTGTTATTATGTTCTTGGATGAAGTATCAATGAATTTTATTATTTCACAGATAACATGTCTCCCTAATAGATGTACTCCAAACTGTGTGTGGCATTGGCTACTTAAGTAAAGAGTAACACTGCCATGCTCAGTTTGGCATGGGGACTGTACAAAATGTGAAATTTTGAGGAAGTACTCCTTAATTCTGTGATTAAGATGAAAAAAAAATAATAAGACACATTTGAAGCTGTGTTCATTTTTTCTCTGTCAAAAATTGTAAGTCTGATCAAACAGAATAAATAAAATACATATTTTTGCTAATAGATAAGCCAAAATGTTAGCCTACTTGAAAGTGAATATCATTGATAAATAGAATTTAAATATCAGATTTCATAGGTTCTAGGTTCTTTATCCTACATGGCCAAGACCATCATTTTAAGAGATACTGGGCGCAGAGGAAAGTATTACTAGAAACCATTCTTTTTTCTTTTCTTTTTAAAGACTTATTCATTTTGTGTACAGCATTCTGCCTGCATGTATCCCTGAGGGCCAGAAGAGGGTACCAGATCTCATTACAGATGGTTGTGAGCCACCATGTGGTTGCTGGGAAATGAACTCAGGACCTCTGGAAAAGCAGTCAGTGCTCTTAAGCTCTGAGCTATCTCCCCAGCCCCTAGAAACTATTCTTCACACATTATATCCTACTCATTTTTTGCTGACATTTTTTCATGTGCTTCCTCCCTATTTATAATAATTAACCTTGATGATATGATAGGTAATGCTATTTTAAGAATATTTATTTTTATCTTATGTATATGGGTATACTGCTTACACATATGTATGTGCACTAAATGTGTTCAATGCTAGTGCCTATGGAGGCCAGAATAGGGGGTCAGATCCCCTGGAACTAGAATTACAGATGGTTGTGAGTTAAGGCTCGAGGGCTGGGAATTGAATCTGGAAGTGTCCTCTGTAAGAGCAACAGGTGCTCTGAATGCTGAGTCACCTAGAGGGGGAGAGGGGGAGAGAGGGGGGGGAGGGAGAGAGAGAGAGCTCCTAAAATGTAAATTAATCCATTTATATTAATCTATATTCTGCCACGTGGTTGGTTCATTAACTCCCCTCAATACTGTACATCTGACTTCATCTCCATCTGGCTGGTGATCCTCCCATATCTCAGATTCTCTTCCAGAGTTCCTATATCTCCCTAGAAGTCCCACCTACTGGAACAGCTATTGGCTGTCCAGCTCTTTATTAAACCAGTCAGCAGGTGCCTTGGGCAAGGACAGAGACACTTCTTCACACAGTATACAAAAAGTTTATCCCAACACACAGAAAGGGGTGCGACACTTCCATGACCTCCAAGAGTCTCCATGTGCTCAACTATTTGGAAATTCTTTGAACACTGTCCACTGGGATTTATGAGGAATTCCTTGTATAAACATGGCTCAGGCATGGGCAATGATGCTTGAATGAGGTTGAATTAAAAGGATGCCACACAATGCTAATAGGCTGAATGTTTCAGATTCCCCTCAGTCTATATGGAACATCCTTCCCTCCAGGGTGTGGAGCAGAGCTCTTCTTGAATGGGCCTGTGGTAGTGTGAATGTAATCGGCCCCCATAAACTCTTTGGGTGATGGGGCAAGTCCTTCTGTGTATGTTTAGCTTATTGGTTGTTGAATAAAGTACTGTTGGCCAATGAGGTAGCTAGTTAGGTGGAAGTAGGAGTCAAGGAGGATTCTGGGAAATGTAGTAAAGAGAAGTCTTGTGATCCAGGCAGGAAGTGACATAGCAGGCAGACTCAGAATATAAGCAGGGACAAGCAGGAAATTGATCTCTTTCTTTTCTTCTTCTTCCTCCTCTTCTCTTCTCTGTAGAGTTGCCATGTGAGCCTGGGAAGAAAGGACGCTTGCTTCTGGCATCCTCAGTAAAATAAGTTTATAAAATATATAGTTTAATAGTTGTGGTTGATGATTAAGACTGAGCTAGCAAATGAGAAATCCTAGTCATTGGCCAGCAGCATTGTACCCAATTTAAGTCTCTGTGTGTTATTTGGGACCCTAACACAGTGGGCAGAACTCAGGCGGCTATTGTCCCACTGGGATTTATGAGGAATTCCTTGTATAAACATGGCTCAGGCAAAGGCAATGCTGCTTGAATAAGGTTGAATTAAAAGGATGCCATGCAATGCTAATAGGCTGAATGTTTCAGGTTCCCCTCAGTCTATATGGAGCATCCTTCCCTCCAGGGTGTGGAGCAGAGCTCTTCTTGAATGGGCCTGTGGTAGTGTGAATATAATTGGCCTCCATAAACTCTTTGGGAGTGGCACTATTAGGAGGTGTGGCTTTGTTGGAGTAGGTGTGACTTTGTTGGAGGAAGTGTGCCACTGTGGAGGTCAGCTTTGAGGTTTCATATATGCTCAAGCCATACCCAGTGTCTCAGACCTCTGAGACATTGCCTGCAGGTCAAGATGCAGGACTCTCAGCTCCTAATCCAGCACCATGTCTGCCTGCATGCTGCCTTGCTTCCTGCCATGATGATAATGGATTAAACCCTGACTAGGAAAGAGTCTTCCTTAGACAAGCAGATCGGGGGTCCTGACAGCCATTTTCCAGAAAGGAAGGCGGGGAAGGGTCTGTGTTCTGCTTTGGGGAAGAGAAATGCTGTTTTCTATGGCCTGCTTTTAGGAGTAGGTTATGAGCCTGAAACTGCAGAGGAAAAGTAGAATATGTAGATTAAAAACAAACATAGCACACTAAACTGAGCAGGCCGGCCTCCTAACCTCTTCCCTCCTGCTAGCTCTGCCAGCATTAACTGAGCTTCTGCTTCCTAACTGGACAAGATGACACTCAAGGCAAGTCCTGCCCTCTGAAGAGCAAAGGTCACTTGCCTGCCCTAGAATCTGTAGATCTTCTCCTAGAGCCTGCCTGGAGCTGAAGGAAAGTTTTCTGGTTCCATTCCAGAGAGTGCCAGCAAGGAAGATGCTCCATCTTCTACTTTGCCCCAAGTATTAGCTGTTTATTTTCTCTGGTGCTGAGATAAAATGCCATGACCAAAAGCAACATAGAATAGCAAAGCATTTATTTTGGCTTACACGATACTGTCTAGATAGTCCAGCAACAGCTGTCTTCTACTGGAGAGGTTCAGCATCTGGTAGTAGCTTAGCCTACAAGGCTGAATGGAGCATCAGACCCTTGTCACTGGAGGCCTAGAGGGGTCCTGGAGAGATGTTGCTTCAGTCTGTGTTAGAAACCCTAAAAACATCGGCAAAGGAATGCAACATAGCAGGATAGATGAGGTCGCCAGCAGTGTGAAGAAATGGCAGGACAACCAAGTTTCTTTCTTCCATGTCTTTTTATATGGGCTGTCACCAGACGATATCATTCACATTCAGGATGGGTCTTGCCACTTCAAATGATGTGATCAAGAAAGTCCTTTACAGCAGTTCCCAGTGGCTTGCATTTTAGTTGGTTCCAGATCTCGTCAGGTTGACAACCAAAAGGAGCCATCTCACCTCCATGTGTATTAAATCTACTCATTAGCGGCCCAGCAGAGAGGACTTGTGAGCTGGTGAGAGTTTCACTTCTTGAGTTCCCAACAACCATGACTTGTCTTCTTTTCCCTTGCTCAGCCTTTGTTTGCACTTCAACTGCTTTCTTCATGGCTGCTCTTTGAGGGGCCACTCCTGCTGTACCAAAGGTGGAACCCCCAGAGGAGTTGTCACTCTTTTTTTTTTTTTTTTTTTTTTTTTTTTATTTTTATTAGTTCTAGTTAGGGAACAAGCTTATTTCAAGTCCCTTCTCCCTCTCCCTCCCCTCGAGTTGTCACTCTTATAGATAGCTTTCCTGGTTGTTTGGTAGCCTGGGCCCTGGCGGGGGGGGGGGTTATGAAAATCACTGGAGAGACAGCTCACTGACTACGAGTGTGTGGTGTTCCCACAGAGGATCCAGTCAGGTCACCAGCACCATCAGGCAGCTCAGTGCTACACCTCTAAGTCCAGTGTCAGAGTATCCAGGGCCCTCTTCTGGTCTCCATGACACACACCCCAAAACAGATACATACATATAATAAAAAACAAAACTTTTTCAATAAGGAAGTAACTATTTGGCTTTTCCTCAGGATGGGGGCATCATTATCTTAGGGCTCTTTATCTCTTATGTGTAAGCAAAATTCAAATGTGATTTAAATTATATTTCCCAGGGTGATACTCTACATCTCTTGGGCATCTTTCTGTTCTTTAATTTGTTTAATAACTAAATACCATTTCAGGATAACCAGTGTAGGTCTATAATAGCTGACAGAGCCCATTTCGGAAAATCTAGGGAAACTAGGTCAAAAGTAAGTTAAAGTTTCACTTTTACAGAATTAAAACAAACAAACAAAGGAGTCACTAAGAGAATTTTCTGTTCAAAGAGAAAACTATTCTTTTGCCATTGATCAAATGAGTCATATTTATGAGACAACGGATAGTGATTCAGAATTCCAAGAGGCAGAGCCCTCAACAAAGCCTCTCTGTGTTCCATTTGATATACAACAGCAACAAGCTCACAGTGTCCACAGGGTTCCCTGTTCTGCTGCTGAGACATCTTTCCTCTAAAGGGCAGGGAAGAAGTGGGAGGCAGCCTTTCCTGCTTTGGGCCGAAGGAAGTGATGCAGGGTCAGGAGGTCATGCAGGGTCAGGAGACCATGCAGGGTCAGGAGGACATGCAGGGTCAGGAAACCATGCAGGGTCAGGAGGACATGCAGGGTCAGGAAACCATGCAGGGTCAGGAAGTCATGCAGGGTCAGGAAACCATGCAGGGTCAGGAGGTCATGCAAGGTCAGGAGGTCATACAGGGTCAGGAAACCATGCAGGGTCAGGAGGTCATACAGGGTCAGGAGACCATGCAGGGTCAAGCTCTGGACACATCCTGCTCTAACTTTCTCCCCAGTGGGGGAACCTGCCTCCTTCCCATGCCATGTGATTGACAGGGATGACTGTGATTGAATTATCGGGGCATAGAAAAGTGGATTCTCTCTCTTCTGTAGAGGTAAGCAAGCTTCCGAAGGGAGTAGAAAATGTAAGACTCACTATTTTTTCATTTACTACTCTTCTTGTAACTTATCTAGATCATTCTGTGAGACTGGAATGGACAGAGCAAGCCATTCCCTCCCATCATCCTATATGTCTGAGTTGAAGAAAGTCCATCTGCTCTGGTCAAAGAACAGTTGACCCTGGGCAAGGTGGCTTGAGTCCTATTTGGTACCATTTACAGGAATCAGAGGGTGGCATAATAGTGAACCATCAAGGACATTCAGAACTAACAAGGAAAAGAAATGTTCAAAAGTCCAGAATCCAAAGCCATGGAAAGAGAACCAAAGCAACGGGGGGGGGGGGGGGAGAATTGGAGGCACCAACTGAGAACTTAAGTTTGGGGACAAATCCTCACCACAGGCAGAGTTGCCTTTCCTTGTGCATGCCCACCACCACCACTGTAGAGGCCAGTCCCGAGTCCCCGACAACCTGGATTGCACATGACTGTTCATTACCAAAAGCGCATGTTATGTCATCCACCAAGTGCTCAAGAGGTGGGGCTTCTTAAACATCTCCCATTCTTTAAGCCCAAGAAAGTTCTGCAAGCGAGCACATGAAATGGCAGACAAGTAAAAGCATTTACTGATAATAAGTCAGCAAGAGGAGAGTGAGATGGCTCAATGAGTTAAGGCGCTTGCTACACAAGCCTTGTGACATGAGTCTGAGTCCCAGAATCCAGGTAAAAGTGGAGAGAGAACCAGCTCCGTCAATCAATTGTCCTCTGTCCACCACATGTACATGGAGGCTCATATACCCCCTCCACCAATAATAATCAATAAAAGTTTAAAAGAGAGTGTCAGACATTTCTTTGGTAAATATAATTTTCCATTTGCATACTGAGATGAATGTCTTTGATAATTTTTACATGTATAATTAAATAATGGTTGATTACTGGATACTACAGGGTATCTCTGATGTTTTTTAGAGTTGTTCTATGTTTTGGTTTTCTCAATGGTCCATGCTGAGAAGACTACCGTGCGTAAAGACACAGTACAAAACAGCAGCAGTATATTTTCAACCCTTTCAGAAGTCATGAGAAACAGTGCTGTGACCCCAAGCCAACATTCATTAAATGACCTTTTATGGATCTCAAGAAAGCAGCTCAAACTACCATTTAAGATCAAACACTCTCATACAATCCAATGCCAAAGTATTCTAGCCTCATATAGACTGAGGACAGCAACAGGAAAATGCTGAAAGTCTGCGTCTTCTGTGAATCAAACAATTATGTTTCTGTGAGAGAAGTATCTGCAGGTAGCAGTAAAAACACTGCAACTCACAACACATGAGTGTCAAATCCGAGCCCACATGTTTCAGGCAGCGTTTCTCGCCTCTGTGAAACATGATTGCATGTGGCCTACAAAGTGTACATTCTGTTTGTTCAGAACCTAGGCCACAGTGAAGTCACACAGAGCAACACAGGAGAGCTCTGTCACACACAGACACACACACACACACACACACACACACACACACAAACACACACACTCACACATACACGACTTGTTATGCATTTGAGTTTTGAATAGCGTTTTGGTCACCACACATTCAGAAACCTTTTAATGCTGCCAGAGTTTTCCTTCAGTTACACAACCCCATATCCAGCTGTGACCCTCAGTTTCAGAAGCTGAGCTCAGAGGCACAAAGGTAGGAAAGGGCATTCTTACCAAGGGAACAGAGGGGCATTCCACCCAAAGAAGTCACACTCCGCTAGTGTATAAATTGCTACTGTTTTATAGGGTGAATTAGGATGGACAGAAGATGCTGTGATGTCTGGGGAATTCTGGGTGGCTAGTCAAACTTCTCTTGAAGGGTGAATAAGGAGGATTTGCTTACCAAAGAGGCTGCTCAGGCCATAAAATGCCTGGGAGAGGCCATTGTATGTCTGGGGAACTAAGAAGGAAGGATGATTGACACTATTGCCAGGGGCAATGCTGGAAGAGAGCGCTAAGGATGGAAGAGAGAGAAACAGAAAGGAGGAGGCATAACACTTAGGACCTTATCTGCCAAGATGACACTTTGATTTAATATTCTAGATGCTGGCAATTATCAGTATCTCTTTAAATGTAGGGATGGCAAGACTGATATTCATGTGGTAGGAACCAGGCTTTAGAAAAGGCTGGAAGGGGGAGAAAGAGGAGAGGAGCCTCTTGCAAGGCAGCTGCTACATGAGGTAAAAGCAAATGATGAAGACGCCTTAGGGAATCAACTATAAAAAACACGATATTATTATAACTTTGCTCTTCCTGTGGACTTCAGATACCACCCCCTCCCTGTGTACATGTGGTGTGAGTGTGAGGGTGTGTGATGGGGAATGTACTGTGTATGTTTATCTTATTGGTTGTTAAATAAAATACTGTTTGACCAATGAGACAGAAAGTTAGACAGTACTAAAAGTCAAAGAGGATTCTGGGAAATGTAGTAGAAAAATGCTGATCCAGGTAGAAAGTGACATAGCAAGGAGACTCATATTTAAGCAAAGGAGAAACAGGAAGGCCCCTCTTTTCCCCTCCGCTCCTGCTCCAGCGGCACGATGTGATCCACCGGCAAGGAGGGACGCCAATAAGGCGTCCAATAAGATAAGTCTTATAAAATATAGATTTATGATAATTGATACTGAGCTAACAGATGAGAATCCTAGTCATTGGCCAAGCAGCATTGTACCTAATACAAGTTTCTGTGTATTTATTTGGGCCTAACTCGGGCAGGCGGCTGACATAAAGCGTACAGGTGGCTGTGGGGTTCAGCGGCTTTTGGCAGAAAGATTTATCGTGACAGGTGTGTGTGTGTGTGTGTGTGTGTGTGTGTGTGTGTGTGTGTGTGTGTGTGTTCAGATGCACACCATTGGTAGATACACTTTATTCTGGAGTAGTTTGTTTACTATTACCATCTCTTCCATCTCTCCCAAGAACCACCCAGCAAATATACACACATTTGCTAGAATTTTATAGATGCGAGTTTGGGGTGGTAACTTCAACAGTAGTTAAGGAACATTACCCTGAGGCTTAGTTTATATATTAAAGGGGTAGTTATGGGGGTCTCTGCAAATCCCATGGCCACCAGAGTGTTATTCTGCAAGGAGCAAAAAGGAAATTTAGTTCAACATGACTCAGTGGCTGGTGTTGCTTCAAATTTCAAGAGTCTGATGCCAAATAGTTTATTTTAGGAACATTTAAGCACAGCATGATTTGGTGAAAATTTTTTGTGTAGTGATAAATAACTCAACAATAAAGCTTAAGACATCACCACATAGAAATTCTTTGTAAACTATGTGTGACATCTTACAGCAAGACAGTTTGCATAGATTGACTGAGGAAAACAAGCTCGTGATAAGGCCTGGGGGGAGATCTGGTGTAGTCTCAGCCACACGGATAGGGCAAAGGTTATTAACTACACCCACTCCCAGCCTTCTGGGGGAAAAGAGGTTATACATCTCTCTTTGAAGAGACAACCCTGTGTATTTAACATTCCTAGTCCCCCTTAGTGCTTACCTGTGAGCACACGAGCCGCCATGTCCCCTGAAGGCATTTATCCCGATGTGAGAATCGGTCCCTGCTCTCTAGAAGACATGTGATTTGAACCACAGAAGGGGAGAAAAGGATTCAGACAAAGGAGAGCGAATGAATACAGGGTGGGCCAGGTAGATGGGGAACACTTAGATGACAATGAGTGGTTGGGAATGCAGTGTGTCTGAGGACCTGCTAGGCACCTCTTGCTATGTGGAGGCCATAAAGCCTATTGCTGTGGAATAATCTTTCTATACACCGGGTGAATATACGTCATTATGATTGGTTTAGTAGACAAGCTGACTGGCTAATAGCTGAGCAGGATAAAGTTAGGCAGGAGAGCCAAACTGAGAATGCTGGGATGAAGAAGGGTGGAGTCAGAGGAGTTGCCAGCCAGCCACTAAGGAAGCAGGACCGTACAAAATGAGCTAACAAGCCAGGAGCCATGTGGCAGCACACAGATTAATAGAAATTGGCTAATTTGAGTTTGAAAAACAAGCCTGAGCTACTGACCAAGCATTTATAATTTATATTAAGATTCCAAGTCAGTTATTTGAGAGCGCCTGTGGAACATGAGAACTCCACCTACAGTCTATTGAGAGGACTTTGCTCTAGTTCCTTTGTTCTTATTTGTCTTCAATAAAACACCTATCCAACCATGGTTATTCTGCCTGATGACTATTCCAGAAACGCTTAGAAGTCTTGGACTAGTTCAAGGGGTGAGGTGAAAGAGTCAGGCACTGCTGCCTGTCTTAAAACACAAGTAAAGGAATCCACATTGGTGTGTTTTATATTATTTGTCCCTGTATTTAAAAGTATTTCAGTTGTCTCCTTTTACTTACCTATTGCCACTCTGGGTCAGGACACCTTTGTGCTCTATAGATCCATTTAGCAGTCAATACTGGCTTCTTCTCTAGGGCCTATGACATATCTAAGCTACAGGTCACTGGCCCCTTTCACAGTGTCCAGTGTGGGTTCTGTGTCAAGGAACAGGCTTTAGATCCAGCCATGAAGTGGTTGGTTAGTTGCAAAGTATTCATGCCACAGTTGGAACAGTGGGCATGTCTTGTTGAAATGGGCTCCTCACGGCTTATTGCAGTGCCACAGCTGAGGGCATCCCTCAAGCCTCATCAGAGGTGATGCTCACAGTAGATGACAATTCATACAGAGACCCCCCAGATGGTCACTGGGCGGCCTGCGGCGGAGTACTCAGCCCCAAACGGGATACATAATCACATCACAGCTCAGGGGGCTTTGAGAAAGAGGGAGTAGAAATATTGTAAGACCCAGCTGTGGTGGCTGACATCAAAGACACAGTGTTTTCCAAATACACCAGGACATCTGAACATATGTGACTGTGACAGCATTCACAAGACCGGTGCAAGCCCCAGCCAGACAAAATCCCAGCAGGGGTGGGGAAGGCGGATAGGCAAAGGTCCAATGATGTTACATAAGATGTTCTTACTATCAGAAGACTAGTTTTCTTTAATGGTGTGAGTCTAATGGGTCAAGCACACAGTAGGACTCGTTTCACTCCTGGGGCAGTACAAACTAGCCTGGATGGAGTTGGGGGGTGGGGAGAAGAAATCTCAGAGTTGTGTGGGATGGGAAAAGAAGGAGGAAGAACATGATTATAAGGGGGGTTGGGGCAGAAGAGGCAAACACACACATCGTAGAAAATTCTCAGAATAAAAACAATTGCTACAGATTAAACAAACAAAATCCTGCACGCTGAGACCCCTGTTATAATCTGTAATTACTCAGCTCTAAGCATTTTTCTAGAGGGTTCTTCTGAAGTTCCCTGAGGTCTGGCCTTCCTTTAAGGCATCGCTCATCTTCAAAATGAAAATTTCTACCTAATTCCTTATGAAAACTACTGGTGTTCCTCATCCCTGTTTTTTCCTGGTCCTCAGACCTTTCTGTGTCTACTGACTTACTCTGACCTTCCTGTGATCTCCACGTCTTTACAGAGACTTCCCTGCCTTCCCTCCCTTTTACCACTCCTCCTCCCACCCTGACAGTGGATGGAGTCTTAACTGAATCCCACCACTATGACATTGCCACACCCATTTTCTTTGTCTGTAAAGTGCTTGAGGAGTAAACACCTCTGCTGTAAAACTTCTGCGTCCCAGTGATCCCAGCCTTCTGGGGAACCGTGCTTCCCTGAGCATCTGTCTCCTTGTTTGTCACTGTGTTTCATGCTCCTATGTTTATGCCTGGACCAGGTGTTACGTTGGACAAAGTCACACTATAAAGATAAAATCTTGAGCCTGTGAATTTGCAACTTTGTGACAAGGGCAATCGAAAAGCAAACTAGGGGAAATATATTTCAATTGCATAGTGTGATTTTAAAACTGTAGGGAGTGAGCAGAAGCCCTGAGTGAATGTGTATTGTTGACATGAGTGTGGTCATGTCAAAGACCAGTGCCTCAGTATGTGCGCACGCGCACGCGTGTCTCTGTGTGTGTCTCTGTGTGTGTCTGTGTGTGTGTGTGTGTCTGTGTGTGTGTCTGTGTGTGTGCGCGAGTGTGTCTCTGTGTGTGTGTGTGTGTGTGTCTCTCTCTCTCTCTCTCTCTCTCTGTGTGTGTGTGTGTGTGTGTGTGTGTGTGTGTGTGTGTGAAAAGCCTTCCCCAGGTCTGAATGTGAGTGTCAACAGTGTGTGCAGAAAATCTCCACCATAGTTTTCTCACCACAGACGTTACATCCTGAAGACTGCTCTCCTATCAAGGCTGCTCCTACCTAGATTAGCTGAACCTGCCCCCTTGTTCACCTGTGTATAATAACTCTGCCTCCTTCTTCAGGAATAGATAGTAGTGTTGCCTCCATGTTCAGCTGCAGTCAATAACCCCGCCCCCCTGTCCATTTGTATACAAGAAACGGGATGGTGCAGCTTGCCCAACAGAGAGCCCAGACCGCTTGATTACAACTTCTCTATATCGGTGTTTTCTTTGCTCCCTTGCTGCCCTTTGTCAGGCTTCTGAAACCCAGGCCATGCAAAGACTTGACAAAAATCAGAACTATAAGGTGTTCTCGGCAGGGCTGTATCTTCCTGACACACTTGTGCAGCCACACAAGTTCCTCCGTGCCTCTCCCAGCAACATGCAGGCTCAAGAGGCACTAGAGTGTGGAGGAGTATGGGTTGACTGAATTCGGTATCCACCTCTGCAGCTTCTGGAAGGTGGTGCTTGGGTGGAACTCTTTGGGGACACATCTCACGTCTGTTTTAGAGTCACACAAGCTCCTGTAAGTAGCTCTCATTCATGCTCCTATATGCAAGGAAACAACAGCAACAACAAAACCTGGACTTGGATAAACCATCTCCTTTGTCTCTCATGGGTTCCTGCCTTGGGTGAATAGAAGGTACCCACAGGAAATAGAATGACCAAGGACAGGGAATGGGGAGGTGTTTTGCGAGATTGTATGCGTGACCAGCCAGAAAGCATGACTGGGAAATGATCCATGGGAACTTGCCCAGTATTGTGTACAAGAGCAAAACTGAAAAAATGAGGGGGGGGGGGGGGACCCAGATACCACTGCCAAGGAGAGAACAGAGGCGTGAAGCATGATGTCAACAGAGGAAGAACCAGGGCGTGGGGTGGAAGGAGTGAGCTATGAGGACACACAGCTCCATGAGCTCTCGGATGTAACATTATGGTAAACAGCTGAAATACAAATGATCCCCTCAGAGAAAGACCAGACAAAGCCCCATGAAAGAGAGAGTGAGGGAAAGCACCCAGTATTTGAACCAGGGTATCGGATGGAGCTGTAAGACACTGTCAGAATTTGACCATTCGTGCTGGTGGCTCAGTCTTGGAGGGTCTATAACATTACTAAATTATCCAGGTGCAGACAGGTGCATGTGTAGGGAATCAGGTGGGGCCCAGAGTCTTAGCATCAGCTCAGAGAAGATGAACCAACTGTTTAACAAATGCACAACTCGCTTCTCACTGCAGTAATTGCTTCTTTGGGAATCTGGCCAAACATGAGAATACATTTTTGGAAACTTGGTAACTGAGCACAAAAAGGAATTATAACTTAGTAGGAAACTATTAAACAGACATATTTTTAAACCCTGTGAATTTCTCAACTTGGCCACTAGATGGAAACATTCTTCCAAAAATTGCCTTCTATCCACCTTTAAAATTTTAAATTTGATTTTTTAGTTCCCACAGAGTGGCATGTTTCTGCGGTATTTTTGCACATATCTGGTTTCCACATGTTCCTCTCCTAATCTCCTGTCTCTGTGTCACTTGTACCCTTCCGATCCCAGAGTCCCCCTTCATTTCATATCTCACGAGTTTCCACACCCATCCCTCTCCCCTCCCCTCTTTCTAGAATAGACACCAGGACCCACATATGAGACAGAATATGTAGTTTTTTGTGTTCCTGAGCCTGAGTTACCTTTCAAACTACAGTGGAACAAAACTAGCATGGATAACTGCCCCACAATACTCAAATTCACAAGTGGTTGGAATTGAACAATGCACTTTTGAATGAACCAGAGAGCAAGGCATTGATGAAATCAGGGAGGCCTCTCACACATTCCTAGAACCAAGTAAGAGTGAGGACACTGCCTGCCAGAACCTCTGAGACGTAGTCAAGGCAGTCTAAGAGGACAATTTATATCTATAACTGCCTACTCTAAAATATTAGAGAAATCTCAAGTAAGTAAAAACAGAGCAATGATCTAAAATAAATAACCCCAAAGCTCTAAAAAAACAAAAAACAAAAACAAAACAAACAAACAAAAAAACCAAGAAGTCAAACTCAAACCCAGTGGAAAACAAGAAGTGATAAAGACCAGAGCAGAAATAAATGAAATAGAAACAAAAAATAGAACTTATAGAACTAACCAAACCAAAAGTTGTATTTTTGAAAGGATTAAAGAGATTGCCTACTCTCTAGCCAAGAGAGAGGATATAGTTGGTTACTGTGACATTGAATGAACATTTATGTGCTCTTACATATTAGAACCACACTGTGGTGCTCTTTCCTCACTTAGGAGTTTTCATTTCAAACTTTTCTCGGTAAATTGTGAATTGTTAAGGGCAGGGCCCATGTTACGCCAGAGGAGTTCACTGTGTTTTCTTACACAGCATCTCAGTCATTTACAGTTGCAGAAACATGAATATAATTGTACTCAGTAGATTCCAGGAGGGTTATCCCTTGGGCAATGTTAACACTGGATTCAGAAAACTCTGCAGCCCTTGGCTCTGCTCCCGGAGGAATGTGAGGATGCACATGTCTGAGCAAAGAGACTTGGGAGCAGAAGCATCAACTAGGGAAGCTTCCATCATTCTCCGCCATATCAGGCACGTCAAATAGCTGGCTTGGTTTCCCAAGATATACTGTTCTATTCCAGATTTCAAAGGAAACACGAGTTGACAAGGTAGACTCGGCACACAATATTTACCAAGGACTTAATATACTAATGATGGGATCTATTAAGTTGTGATGTTCCTGAAAGTCTTTATCAGTGAGATGTTCACAGCAGTTCAATTCCATCACACTCCCTCCAGTCATAATGAGTTCCATGCAAGACAAACAGTCTATGGGGCTAGAGAGATGGCTCAGTGGTTAAGAGTGCTGCTTTTCTTGCAGAAGACCAGAGTTTGGTTCCCAGCGTCTAAATTTGGTTGGCTCACAAGTATATTTGCAGGGGATCTCATGCCTTCTTCTGGTCTCTACAGGCATCTTCCTTCATGTGCACAGAAACACACACAGATGCACACACACACACACACACACACACACACACACACACACACACACACACAGAGAGAGATGTACCCCCCACACACACACACACATCCATGTAGTCAAAAATAAAATAAATCGAAAGAAAAGTAGGCAAGGTCACTGAGAATGTCTGAGCCATTCTGGAAGACAGTTGGGCTTGTTAGATGACGTATCTCAGAGGCAGACTTCCTGGGAAAGCTAACCAGAGACACCTAGGTGGGGTAGAGGACATGGAAGCACCCGTCATGGATCATCTTTCCTGTCGAGATTGTGAAAGGGTGGTGGAGGACAACCTGAGCCAACTGAAGAAAGCCGGGAGGCCAGTTGCTCACACTCCCAGCGGTTACCGAGTCCCTCCCTCTCTCTTCAGACAGGTTGGGAAGTGTTAGGTTTAAAGTGACATGTTTGCAAGAAATCTCAAGGAATACACACACTGTGTGAGAGTGGCCACAGGTGCAAGTGACCAAAATGCAAATCCAAATGAGAAGCGTTCCCTGAACAAGTGGGCTAAACAGACCTGTTGATTGTGTAGGCATGGTCAAGAATCTAAATACACATTCAAAATACTAAAACTACTTATTTAGAATTTGCTGTGCACTAGGTATCATTTTAATTCCTTTTTGAAATAGTCTGATTTCTTACAAAAACTCTCGAAGGGTGGATAATGTCACCCAGCAATGGAAGTCATTTTATTAAGACAAGAAATCAATACAGAATGGTGAGACAAATCACAGAGAAGATTCACTCAAAGATATTGCTCACTGCTGCTCATCGGACCCAGCTGCCTTGTGCTTGTTAGGCAAATACTCCACAGCTGAGCTATGGGCTGAACCCTGAGCTGCATCTTTAATTCACTTCCTACTGTGTTGCCCCTGATAAGTGATGCACCGTCCACACAATCCAAAAACCTGCAAGTCCTTTCTGACATCAGAACCTGTGTGTGTGCACCTTCCTCTCTGCCTGCAACGTCCCTCCTCCTGACATGTGTGGTTAGTCCTTCTGCTCTCTCAGGTCTGGGTTCAAATGATCTTGGTCAGTGAGCAAATTGCAAGCACACACTACCCTGTCTCTGCTTAGCTTCCTTCTCTATTTTCTCCCTGGCAGTCATCACCAGCTAATATGATACAACATGTTTGTGTGTTTGGTTGAAATTTGCAACTTCTGAGATGGCAGGGAGCTCCACTGCTGTATTAATGCCTTCCCTGTTGCAGAGATAAAACACCTTGGTCACCGCCACTCACAGAAGAGCTTATTTTGGTTCATGTTTCCAGAGGGGTAGAGTCCTGGACAGCAGGGACAGCGTGGCAGCCAGGTAGCAGGAGTGCTCACATCTTCAACTGAAAACTTAAAGCATCAAGAGTGCAAATTGCAAGTGGGATGAGGCCTCCAAGTTCTCAAAGCCCTGCTCCAGAGACACACATTATTAATGGAAGTATGCAAAACAGTCATTGATATTTTCAGTAACTTAGCATGGATGAGCACCGGGAGCAGATTTTCTGTGTATCTGGCTTTGCCCATCAGATTTGGTGAACTCTATTAATCCTGGTTATTGAGGGTGACTGTGATCAGAATTTCTGATCTCACCAGTGTGCCGTTATCTAAGAGATATGGCCATGTTTGATGACGTACAGAGAAGATTATCTGCAAATGAATGCTTTACAAATTGATATATATATATATATATATATGAAGGGGCTCTAGTTGGTTTATTTACACTACTTATATCATGTATCACTCAAGGTCATAGGTAAAGCAAATAACTGCATAGGGTGGATTTTTATCTTATTTATTTATTTGCCCCCAGTCATGGAGACTGTGCAATTTTCAATTCTTTCTCATCAAGACTTGGAATGCTTAGCACCCTTCTGAGCAGAGTGGCTATTCCAGGGCAGGGAGACTTTTCTGGTCTTGTCAGGAAACACCAAGGGGAAGTTCTTGCTGCCACTCAGAACTTAAAGCCCGTCCTCAAATGGCCTTGAGTAGTCTATTGACGGACAGATTCAGGCTCCCCCGCCCAGTATTAGGAACAAGAGCTACGACATTCGAGGCACAGAGCACAGCGCTAACTCACAGTTGTAGCTGCCTTACAGTGGTTTGTGCGGTAACGTTTATTAGGTGCTAATGCTGGGGGTGCTCAGATTCAAACAGGCACCTTAAAACCATCACATAAGGAAACCGAGAGGAAGGTGTTTCAAGCTGCTCCACACTCGACATTTCTTGCATCTAATTCATTTCACTTACCAAATGCTCTCTTTTCTTTCTGACAACTTTTGGCACTAGGTGAGGTGGTCTGAATAAGAATGGCCTTCATGGGCTCCTGTAGTTGAATGCTTAGTCACCAGGTGGTGGAACTCTTTGACAGGATTAGAAGGATTAGGAGGTGTGGCCTTGTTGGAGGAACTATGTCACTGGGGGTAGGTTTTGAGTGTTTAAAAGCTCATGCCAGGCCCAGTGTCTCTTTCTCTGCCTGTGGATCAGGAGGTAGAACTCCCAGCTACTTCTCTAGCACCATGGCCACTTGCCATGTGACAGTGGGCTAACCTCTGGATCTGTACCCAAGCCCCCAGTTAAATGCTTTCTTTTATAAGCACTGGCTTGGTCATGGTGTCTCTTCATAGCATCAGAATAGTAAGATACTGAGGAACTGGTTCTGCATGGTAGGATTTGAAGTTAGTGGTTAGAAGAAAGCAGGATAGAAGTGAGGTTAGCTAACAGGGTGGTTCAACCATGGTTGGTACCATTCTAAGTGTTCAGTACATATTAACTGCCTTAATCCACACAGCGCCACCCTGCGATATGGATGTGCATGCACTGTCTGTCGTTATTCTCACTCACTGGAAAAGTGAAGAAACTTGTGCAGTGAAAAATAACTTCTTCAATATCGCCAAGAGAGGACTCTGACTTGAACCAAGGAGCACAGTTCTGGCCCTGTACACCTTCTTGAATATGTTACAAATGCAAAACAAAGCTTACTATAAGTAGCATTTTTTTACTCCCCAATGTCTGACCTGGCTGTCAGGTTCAAGTGCAGCTTTTAGAGTCTCCCACTTGCCTCTGAGTGAAACCCCATTCCTAGATCCACCCTACATTAGTGCTTCATTCCTTACTTAGCACAGCAACTTTCTGTACTATTGGTGTCTAAATAACTTTTGGGAGGATTGTCAGGAGTACTCTAGAATGTGCCCCCCCCCCCCAGCTTTGGCACCCTTATCCTCCAGCCAGTAGGTGGCAGCACAGGTCCATAGATGTGGTATTAGGCTGTCTTTGGGCGTCCTTAGCAGGTAGAATTACCACTAGGACCCCTTGGTCCATGAGTACTGAGGAATTCTCATGGGCTGGTTAATTGACAGGGGGTTTCTTACAGAAGTGTCTATGGCTCTAACTTTAAAATGACTAGGCAGAGAAGGGTTTATGTAATTGACACACTTGGTATAGATTTCGCCAGTGAAGGGGGCAGAGGGGAATTATGAGTCATGCAGACAGATGGGGGAATAAATAGAAAGCACTGCTAACATTTTCCTGCTGGACTTATGCAATATGCCAGTTCATGAATTTTTCAATAATATTGGAGTTCCAAGAAGGGTTTCATGAAACTTTGACTTCTAAGTAGGCCACTGTGACAAAAGGGAAACAGGTGTCAAAGGTCAACATTCTTGTCAGTGGGACAAGTCAATGATTTACGCTCATTTAATTCTGTGTCCCCTCAAAGAACTCCAAGTGCACCAGCAGGCCAACTCCATAAAGCAAGGAGGGGCACAGACTCATGGACAGGTGGGTGCTGGTGAACTTGATGATGTAATAAATACTTCAGTATATTGGGGAAACAGTATATTCTACTCATGCTATTATCTTAGTTTAAAGCTTTTGTTTTCCTTTTCCTTTTTTTGTTTTTTGTTTTTGATTTTTTGAGACAGGGTTTCTCTGGCTTTGGAGGCTGTCCTGGAACTAGCTCTTGTACAGGCTGGTCTTGAACTCACAGAGATCCACCTGCCTCTGCCTCCCAAGTACTGGGACTAAAGGCATGCGCCACCAATGCCAGGCTTAAGCTTTTCTTTTCATACATTTGAGTTCACCTAAAGTGAGGGATGAGAGTAAGATATAATTAGAGGAGATATTATTGTGGACTGTCCAAATGGGAAGCTATCCTCATGCTAGCAATTAAGAACTGAACCTTTGTAGAGAAAAAGTCACCTGTCCCGAACATGTGCAATTATCTGTCATGTTGTTTATTTATAGATATGCTCTCTCTTGGCTTTTTCTTGGTTGGTTTTGATAGCTGCTTATATGCCTTCATCATACATGAAATAGTTTTTAATTTAGGAACATTAAATATGCTTCCTTTATAGTCTGTCTCTGGCTATTCTAGTAACTGAGTTTTACAATGTTTCTGTGATTTAAATTTCCACAGGATCTAGCTCACAGTGATTGTAACTCAGGTCTTAGAGAATTTGTGAATGGTGAGTTGATATATGGGCACTTGTAAGACCTAAGCTAGTTGACATGGCCAGAACAAATCCACTATAGGCAACACTTTTGGTTTGTAGGATTTAAGGCTGTAGTCTCAATATCAGATCCCTGCGAGCATTTGCCATTAGCTTATGATCCCCAAGGACACTCCTTTTTCCTCTCTCCCTCTCAGCCCAACCACAGCAGATCACCTTCTCCCACGGTGTGCAGCTGCTTTCTGAGTACTCAAGGTTCACACAGGAGTCTTACTTACATTTCTGTCGAGTCAGGCCCACCAATGAGGACAGCTGCTTAGCTGAAGACTTTTTGTCACACTCTGGGTAAAAAGAAGTATTCTTTTTGTCTCTCTGATAATTGTTTATTTTCTTTCCCACAACGTCTCTCAATACATTCCCCCAAACTCATAAATAACCAGACACTCCCTGCATATGCCCATTAGACTTTAAAATTTACATTTATGTTTCCTTGTATTTTCCTAATTGATGATGAAACCCATAAGACCAGGGCTCATTCTTGTATCTTCAACATTCACATAGCACCTGGCTTATAATTTCCTAGTGAATGAATACATTCATCAATGAATGAACTTTGTTAAAGAAGTTTACATCCTAGAGAAACCCTGTCTCGATAAACAAGAAGAAGAAGAAGAAGAAGAAGAAGAAGAAGAAGAAGAAGAAGAAGAAGAAGAAGAAGAAGAAGAAGAAGGAGAAGAAGAAGGAGAAGAAGAAGAAGTTGTTCACATCCTTAGTACATTTTCTTTGTTCTTCACTCCCTTAAAAGTTGTTTGGTTTCTTTGGGACCAGGCTGGCTGGTCTGGCTGACTATGGAGAGGATGGTCCTGAACTCCCTCCCGAAGCCACCTGCATCTGTCTCTCAGGGGCTGGGGTTAAAGTTGTGCCTTCCTCGTTGCTAGGAGTTGATGTCACTTTTCAATACCTATCCTGTCAGTTTGCTTCTGTCCCAATTATCTTTTCTTCCATCTCTGTCTTAATTTTGTTAGGGGCTAAACTTACAGTAGCAATAGCACAGTTAACATTTACAGAGCGGCTATCTATTTTCAAGCGTTGACAATAGAAATGTTTCACATGTATTAGTATATTCCAGCTACCCAGTAAAGCGCTATCATTTAAAAAAAAAAGTAAGCGTGGCACACATAGATTCACACTGAGAGGATGGAAAAAGATAGTTAATGAAAATGGAATCCAAAAGAACATATCTGTAGCTACCATACCTGTATTCAGTAAAAATAGATGTTACATGAAAAGTATAAAAAGAGACATAAAACATCATTGTATGATGACTAAGGTTGCCTTCACTGGAGAGATATAATAACTGTAATCATATATGTGCCCAGCATTGGGACACATACATTTTCAAACTGTGTTGGTAGATCTGAATAGAGTGTAGCATATCACAATAGCAGAGAGCTTCTGAACCCTACCATTAACAATGGACACATCATCCAACAGAAAGTCTGTAAGGAAACTTTGTTTAAACTATACCTCAAATAAAAATAATGTGAAGTGTACACACAGGGTACTACTCCCCACAGGGAAAGCATGTATTCCTCCCAAGTGTACCTGGGAGGTTCTCCAGAACACATCAGTTAGTTAATAAGACTGTATTCATAGCAGGTGCTCCCCACTACAGTAGGATGGGACAAGGACTCAGAAACATGGCAACATAGCCAACGGATCAGGAAGAAATTTGGTCAAGAAATCTCTTAACCAAATGTGTCAAGAGATTCAACAATGGAGACACCATGCGCCAATCAATGCTCGAGGGCTGCAGTAGAAATATTCCTCAGAAGGAAGTCACTGAAGTAAAGAAGGGAAGAAAAATACCAAGTGATTAGGCTACTAGCAAAGTGCCCAAGCAGTCTGGTTGAAAATAGGCAAATGACTTAAGTAGATATATTTTGTAAAAGAATATATAAAATGCCCAACAGGTATATGACAGGATGTTAGCAAGCCGGTCAGGTGTGGTGTGGCACAGTGAAGTGACTATGGCAACAGTAACGTACTGTGCGTTTTAAAAGGAAAAGCTGGAAGGGAAGTCTGTGCAAGACCCTGCTGTAGCGTGGTCAGTGATTGAGGGGATAGTCATGTTTAAGCATTGCATGACTTATACAGTATTGTAACATCACATGGCTCCAGATTAATGTGTCCAAGCTCCATGTTTTTATGTAACAGTTAAAGTCAGCTAGAAACAAAATAAATAATTCAGACACAAAGTTAAAAAAATGTTCAAATTACTAATTATTAAAGAGATACAACTGAAAGCTAGGGGAGGGGTGGGGAGAGGGGAGACCTATCCTAGCCAGAATGGCTGTTATAAACAAGTCAAAAAATAACAAATGTGGGCAAGAAAACAGAAGAGTGGGGAATTTGTAGAAGCAGAAATGAGTTCAGCCCTGTAGAGAACAGTGTTGGGTTCCCCAAACCTCTGACAATACAGCCACCACACGACCCAGTTACCCCATGACTGGGTACAGACACAAACCAGAGAGGCTCAGCATTGCAAAGAGCTGCTTGCTTCTTCAGGTTTATCGTCCCCACTTCTGCGAGACAGAGTCAAGTACAACAGCCTGTAGAAAAGGAACGGATAAGAAGAGAATAATTTTACACAAAGGGATGCTGCTTAACTGTGGGTAAGGAAGAAATCCTGTCATTTATGGCAATGTGGGTGGGTGTTAAGTAAAGTAAGTTAGTTTGAGGAACATGGCATTGATACTCGCACTAACCTGTGAAAGCTTCCTCATGCTGGAACCTTCAGTGCCTTCCCTGGCTGTTTTGAAGTGTGCGGTGAGTTGTTGCAACTACAGTTATCATCCTGGGCTACAGAACATCGGAACTGTCCCTGTCATGGGTGTTTTTCCACCTACTTCCCGACCTTTCTCCATTCACATCCTGGGGCTTATCCTAGCCTCTAGGGGTTGTGTACTAATCTTTACAGGTTAGACATAAATGGGTAATGGCAATACACTGTGTACTTGAAAACTGCCAAGAAAATAGATTTTAAATCTTCATAACCCCCACATACCATAAGCACATTAGACAATGCACACATCCATTGCCTGACCTAAGCATCCAGCAAAACATTGTCACCACCTCAATCTATGCAGTGTTTATCTGTCAAACAAAATATCTTTGAAAGATCACGAACCCTCTAGATTTACAGTGGTCCTCAACCTTTCTAATGCTGTGACTTTTGAATACCCCCAACCATAAAATTATTTTCATTGCTGCTTCATACCTGTAATTTTGCTACATTCCGAATTATAATTTAAATATTCAATATATGGTATATCTTTTATGTGATTCCCAAAGGGGTCATGACCCTCAGGTTAAGAACCAGTGCTCTAGAAGATTAAGAAACCTTGCTTTTAGTCATTTTTGTAGATTGAATATAGAGTTCTTTCTTTCAGGCTGCCCCGAGGATTACTCAGGCAGAGGCATTGGTTGGTGAGAGAGAAATTACACATAGCCTGGACTTTGGAGATGAACAAACAATGGGAGGAATTTGGATCTGAGTCGCTCACTGTGACTCAGAGAGATTACTTCTTGTAAGCTTAGAGGAAAAGGGAGCAGGTGCTGGCAACAAACTCCATCTCTCTTCCTCTGGATCGTCAAAGATTTTTTTAAAAAAAAAGAAAAGAAAAAAGAGAGGTTTCTTCTAGTCTCTCACCCCCTTAAATAATCCCAAGCATCCACTCTGGACTTCTTGCTTAATACTAAATAGATCAGACTGTCACAATACATACTATCCCTATGGTGGAAAAAAAAAGTCATCATTACTATTTTGTGGGAGAAAGTGGTATAGAGAAATACATTTAGTATCTTAAATCATGTATTAATAGTCAAAATTTAAAAGTCAACCTGGGACAATGGTTTGCTTAATCATTATCTCCAACAAGATTTCAAATCCCATGAAGACAGACAGAGAGGACCGGTCATCTTTTGGTGAGCAAGCGTGCCCACGCAGCTTGGCAGAACATCATGCGGCAGAGAACGTGTTGGTGGTTACCGCATAACACCCCAAGAGCAGACGCCTCTGCATTCTAAAACACTCCTCCTTTTGAGGGTTACATTTGTTCTGGCAACGGGTACCAAGGTGAGAGAGGATTCAAGAACTGCCCTGATGGGGCTGAGCATCCGTCACAGCAGCTGAAATCACACGTAGCAGTTCAGGAGCACATAGCCATCAGCTTTGGAGGCTGTGAGGTCTCAGTCAATGACTTTTTACTAAAAATTCTACTCTGCACATGAGAGTGAGCCCAGGAAGCTTTATTCACCATTGACAAAGGGATTTGTCTGCCCCAGAAATTGCTCCCTGGCTTCTCCTTACATATCTAACAACCAAACAGAGACAGGAGAATGATTTGGGGGTCTTGCTGGGTGAGAAGTGTACAGCATCCACCCTCATTATGGTTTTATATACATTTACTTACTAGGTGTGATGTGATAGAGAAATAACTATGGAGACTGCATCACCACCCCCCAGGGTGGTGGATCGTGACCCTGTAACTTGGAAACTAGAAACCCAGGCTTGGATGGGAGCTGAGAAAATCTCCTCAGCTGTCAAGATTGATTGGACAGTAAAAACAGATACATGAATTTTTTTTTTAAAAAAAACTCTTTAATCTATTTTATCTCCTTGGGTAAGAGGCATAAATGTCAACTTCTAAGAAGCCTTAGATGTTAGTCTGCAGAGCCTTCTGAATGAGAGGACACAAATTGTAAGAAAATTCTCACCATGAGGACACATTTCATTTCATTTTATTGCCTTCCTTGTCAACATAGATCGAGCTGTTTGAATCCAGGGGCCAAAACTGACCCTTCCTCCCCAACATCTGTCTGTCTGTCTGTCTGGTATTTTACTCAGTGACATAGGAGCAGCTGCCACAGTGACTGTTAAAAACCACAAAGTAAGCTGACGGCTTTACTTCCTCTTTGGTATAAGCAAGTCTAATGTCAAACACCACAGATGAACTAAAGGATCTAAAGATGAATGAAACTCTCTAGAGAAAGGTGACAGCGTGACATCTAAGCCTGCATCTGCACATCTGCACATCTGTATATCTGCACATCTGTACATCTGCACATCTGTATATCTGCACATCTGCACATCTGCACACCTGTATATCTGCACATCTGTACATCTGTATATTTGCACATCTGTACATCTGCACATCTGTATATCTGCACATCTGTATATTTGCACATCTGTACATCTGCACATCTGTATATCTGCACATCTGTACATCTGCACATCTGTATATCTGCACATCTGTATATTTGCACATCTGTACATCTGCACATCTGTATATCTGCACATCTGTACGTCTGTATATTTGCACATCTGTATATCTGCACATCTGTATATCTGTATATTTGCACATCTGTATATCTGCACATCTGTATACCCACCTACCTGTATATAATACCTACACATATCTATCTACCTATCGCCTTTCTAGCTATGTGCCTATCATCTATATATGTTCATATCTACCTATCATTTATTTGTCTACCATCTATCTATCTACCATCTATCTATCTATCTATCTATCATCTCTCTATCATCTATCTATGTATCTATCTATCTATTATCTATCTATCTATCTATCATCTATCTATTTATCTATTTATCTACCTATCATCTTTCTAGCTATCTGTCTCAAAAGAAAACCAAAAGCCTGCATGTGACAGTCTCAACAACCCCAAAAGCCTGCATGTAACACTGTCTCAACAAAGCCAAACTGATTCCCTTTATTACTCTGATAATAGCATTCAAGCCATCTGGTCACCCCATGAGCACCTTTTCTACATTGTCTGCTAATAAATGACTCTGTGGGACCTTGATTAACTGGAGTGGGGGGAGCTGTTTTAGGATACATAGACTTTCTGAACATCCCCTATTTCATTTCAAAATTACACTAACAAAGTTCACCAGCTTAATAGATTCTGCAGGGCATGATGCATGAATATGAGCACTAAAGGTAATTAACTTGTTCTAGCCTCTGTCAGCCACAGGATGACGGATTTCACATTGAAGATTCCTCCAAGACCCTTTCCTGGCACCTGGAGGAGGAATCAATGCAGCGATATCACGGATGACTGGCTTTGCCTCTGAACACAACTTGTAAGTCATGTTTTTTTGTTTGTTTGTTTTTAAACATGCATATGCTTTTTTATCTGTACCACGCCCTGTTCTTAGTATTGACTCATTTGAGATTCAGAGCAGTGTTCTGGGAGTGACACTGAGACTATGCTCATCTCATAGAAATAAACTGGTCACTCAGCAGTGAGTGGCACAGCTGGGCCATAAGCTCAGAGCACCACTCCCTGCTCCCTCCTAACATGGAGCTGCTCAGAGTGGAGAATGTGATTATATTTAAATGTCCATATTATTTTCTTTTCTCTTCCTAAATCTCTGGTCACCTGTAAACAAGGTTTCAATAGGGAAAACAGGAAAATAAAAGTGACTTTGTACAATGTAAGCAGAAAGAGAACGTGCTAAATGGAGATGCTGACCCAGGCAGAAGATGGCCTTCCAGTGAGTGAACTTGGAAGTTCAGGATGAAGAGGCCAGCCAGCCAGTGAGCCCCCAAATCCATAGAGTAGTTACTGCCTACACTGCTGTGTGACTGGACACAGAATGACAAAGCTTTCATTGCAGTTCCACTGTTTCCATGGAGACCAGATGCTGATGCTGTTGTTACTGTTCTTGCTTTATCTGATTTCATCCGATCTAAGTCTGGACCCGTGCATCTGACTGGCCATCCAGGTCACATGCCCACCCTACCCGCCTCCTGTCCTCACAGGAGACTGGAGAGCAGACTAAGTCTGGACCTGTGCATCTGACTGGCCACCCCGGGTCACATGCCCACCCTACCCGCCTCCTGTCCTTACAGGAGACTGGAGAGCAGATAGTTTGCTTTTCAAGGCTACAGAAGGAAACCCAGGAGAAATGAATTTTGAAGTGATGTGGGACAGACTTATTTAACACATCTGTATCTGACTTAGACACTAAATATTATCCTACTTGTATAAAGTGGGATGTAACTGGTCATCTTTTTTCTTCCTTTTCTTTGGTTACTCTGGCAACATTATTGTCTTCTTACTTTACTGATTTAGGAAAAATACAGTTTCTTTCTATGGGAATTTCTCAAAGCACAGGAAACGGTTCTATATTTAAAAGAAACAAAAAGGACAAATGTTTACTGTACTCCCCTCCAACAGTCTCCACATTATCAACGACAACTCCTTTGTCCGAATAAAGGACTGATAGTATGTAAAAAAAAGTCCAGTTATTAACCATTTCCCACTCAGTATTTGGTCAAGGTCCTCTGCTCCATGGCAGGGTGGCGCCCACGCATGGAGTGGGGGACTGAGGAACGAGGCAAATACCCTATGTATCGCAGCAGTGTGCTGGAAGCCTGCTTTTACTAACGTTGGCTCTAATTCTTATTTCCAGGAAAACCTCTTTCCTAAAAATAAGTGGAGGTCTCGTTCCTGATCTTAAGGAAGGAAGTTCATTCTTGCTGCCAATCCGAGCTGTAGGGACATAAAGGATTGTGGAGACTCAATACCTGTAAACAAAGAAATTCATTATTGAAGTCTATGCCCTGCTTTGCTTCCTACTGGTGTGATAAAAGCACGATAAAAAGCAACTTGGGGAACACAGGGTTTGTTGCAGTTGACAGCTAACTCCATCATGAAATGAAGTCAGCAGGGGACTGAGGCAGGAACCTGGGGGCAGGAACCTGGAGGCAGGAACCTGGGGGCAGGAACCTGGGGGCAGGAACTGAAGCAAGGCCGTGGAGGGAGGGGCTTGCTGGCTTGTTCCTCATAGCTTGCTTAATCTGTCTTCTTATACAATCCTGGACCTCCCACAGAGGGCTCGAATCTCACACATCAATCATTTCCCAAGAAAATGTCCAAAGAGATTCCCACAGGCCAGTCTGATAGAGGCCAAACCTTACCTGAAGTTCCTTCTTTTCAGACAAGCCTAGCTTGTGTCAAGCTGGCAAAAACTAACCACAAGTTCCTATCTGTTCTGTGGACTATGCTGTCACTTTACCTTCTGACTAAGAATACTGAGGGAACTTCTTTTGGCTGCTTGGAACAAAGTTTACCTTGCATGGTTCTTCAGATGTGAGTGTTGGTGACAAGTTTATCTGAGTCAGGGAGAATAAAGCAAATGTCAAACTTTTCATCTGGCTTATAAGATTCCCATACACCTTGCTTCACCTGTCACACACCATTTTAAATACTTAACAGTGACACCGTGAAGAGATTATTTTTAGAGATGTGGATGAGTGTTCTCCCTGCATGTTTATATGTACCATGTGCATGCAATCTCTACGGAAAACAGAAGAGGGCATCGGAGCCCCTGCATCTGGAGTTAGAGGTGGTTGTGGTCCCCCTGGCTGGTGCTCAGACCCAAAGGCAGCAAGTGCTCACAACCACGCAGCCAATCTCTCCAGCCACATTGTTGTTAATAAAGCATCACCACACTCACTTAGTGCTCTAGTGCTGAACTGGCATGATACAGAACCTTACCAGTACTGATTCGGTCCATAATCCTTGCTGAAAGAATTCTAAACACTGCTGCCATATCTAATAAACAGTTCAAGTGCAAATCAAAAGGACGATAGCAGAAAAAAAAAGACCATAAGAGTTGATATATATATATTTCATACATGCATACACTGTATTCTAAGACTTCCACACTTGGTTTATGTAGCTGGATATAGAGCCCAGGACTTCTGCATTCTGGGCAAGCCCTTTACTGATCCAGCTATGACCCCAACCCTCAAAGTTAGTTAAAAAAAACAAAAGGAATTCTGGGTAAGGTTGTACACACCCATAATCCTAGCACTTGGAATGTAGAGACAAATGATAGTAGTCTAAGGCCATGCTTGACTACCTATTTGAGACCAGCCTGGTCTACACAAGACCCTGTCTCAAAAGAAACACACACACAAACCCAACCCACCTATTACATAGATGATCTGTAGGTTTTTTCAATTTAAAGGTGCTGTACTTTCAATGTCTTTCCATAAAATAGTCACATGGCTTACTTTTTTCATATGCTACATAGTAGGATATTTTGGTATTTTATAGCATTGTCTCTCCTTCTCCCCCTTTCCTTCCTTCCTTTATTGGGATAGTTTTACTATAGAAACCAGGCTGGCCTCTGAGGGTTCTGGGCGCACACCACCAGGTCAGTAGCACTTGGCATTCAGGGCTGATGATATAGCTCAGTGCTAGAAACATGCACAGCCCACTCAAGACCCTGGGTTCTGCCTCACCCACCACAGGCTTTTAAAAACTCACTCTTAGTGGATGTTTAAACAGCTTTAAAATATACTTTGTATGCCCCAAGTAATTTAACCATTCCATTATCGATGGACAGCTAAGATGACTTCCCTGTTTCTGTCAATACAAACGATTACCATAGCAGACATCTTTGTGTGCATGGTTTAGAATATTTAAGCAGCTTGAGAGGTTTGTGTTAACGTTCTAATAGAGTCAGAATATATCTTGAATATTTTCTGCTCGTTTGTCCCTCGGATGTTTTGGTTCCATTATAAATCTTATTGATGTCCATGTATCTGTCTACAGCAGTGAGGCATACATAATTTTCCCGTCTTTCATCACTGAGCACAAGATAAGATTTAGAATCAATCATGGGGTGCATAGTTTTAGGCTTACTGCCCTGAGATGGACATTTGCATACAAGACTCCTCCTCTCCTCCAACCTGGAGGACTGGGGAAAACACCAGGCAATGGAAAGCGCGCCCCGCCCGGGAGCTTTTCCATGAGGAGGGTGCGGTCCCTCCATGTGAGCCAGGGGCTTGTTCTCCCTGAGCTAAGGAAGGCTCCCTCGCTTCCCTCTCTGCTTCCAGCCCGCCTTTACCCCTTTGTCCTTTACACACCTGTGATGTCAGGCTACTTAAGCTGTACCGTCATGTGCTCCCACAAGACCACACTCACGAACGCAGCCTCCTCTTTGGGATGTAAGACACTGACTTATGAACCAGTCAATGCTGCCTTAATGGTTTCTTCCCAGAACCTTTGTTCTGTTCCTCTCACCATCCAATGGATCTGGAGGATGGAACTCATTCTACATCCCTCTTCGGCTCCTTGCCACCTCTCAGTCTTGGACTTGTTTTTCTTCCTGATTTGTTTTCTGTGTTCCATTGTTTGATATTTCAAAGGAAGAAACTCACTTCTTTTTCCAGGGAAACACCTTATTTTTATTTCTCCTGTCCCCACAGCCACACAAAATTAGATTATCTCAGTCTGACCAACATGATACTGTTCTGTATAATCCCAACAACAGATTTATAAGGTAGAAACAATCACTGTTAGCATTTTTTTTTTTGTAAAAAGAATTTAAGGCACAGAGATGTTAAGTGACTTATCTCCAATCACACAGTAAATGAGTTCTAAATCTGGAATTTTGGTTTAGACAATCTGCCTGAAATAATACAAGTGATTAGCACTCTTGTCGGATTTGTTGGATGTGTGGGAAACGCTACTGCTCATCAAGCCAGAATCTGTCTTCCATCTTTGTCAGACTTGATGTCTTGTTAGATCTCTTTCAGTCAAACATAACAGAAGAAAATCGAATCAAACTAGATAAGAACAAGAAATTAAAGGGCTCACCATCCTGATGACTGGCCTAGGACAGGACAGGTGTCAATCACAGCTTAATTTCAGGTACAAAAAATTCCATCAGAAACCCTGACTTACTCAAAAGCCATCTGAGATGCACAGACTGTCTTCTCAGACTGTGCACAATGGTCCAAAGACTACCGTGGCTCAAACCTGGTTGCAAAAAGAGGGCAGAGTTTAAGAGAGCTCTTACCGAAGTTTTCTTGGTCACATTGTTGCTATCAACCTTTGGCCGGATGATAGGAGATCAGTTCCAAGGGAACTGTTGTCATTGAAGAAGAGCAATGGTGGCTGTGTTGCAGCTCTTAGCAGTGTTTCATCTGTAACTGGTGTGATGCTTACACGCTCCTGCTTCCCATGGACCCCACTCTCATTCCACAGCAATGTAAGACTCTGACAAAGGACTCTTGGTTTTTCGTGCTCCCCGACCCACATTTCTGCTAGCTTGGTTGTTTACACAGGTGATTGTGCTGGCTATTTTTATGCCAACTTGACACAAGCTAGGGTCATTAGAGAGAAGGAACCTCAGTTGAGAAAATGCCTCCATCAGATTGAACTGTAGTCATACCTGTAGAGCATTTTCTTAATTAGTAATTGATGGGGGAGGACCTAGCCCATGGTGTGTGCTGTCCCAGGGTTCTGTAAGAAAGCAGGCTGAGCAAGCCATGAGGAGCAAGCCAGTAAGCAGCACTCCCCATGGCCTCTGCATCAGCTCCTGCCTCCAGGTTCCTGTCCTACTTGAATTCCTGCCATTTATTTGCTTTTGATGACGAACTATCTTATGGAACTGTGTGTGAAATAAACCCTCTCAGCCCCAAGTTGCCTTTGGCCATGGTATTTATGCTCCACGGTAACTGACCAAGCTCATAGTCACATGGCTCATTATTCCTTGATTTCCTCTCTGAAATGGCAGTAAAGAATTGCCTCATGGTGATGGACTTAGTGAGAGCCTACACACGAGTCCTGTCTCTAAGGAGAGATGTGGTGATCAATACTGACCCTCGGCTTGACAGGATCTCAACTCACACAGGAGACAACCTTTGGCAGGAAGACCTGCCCTAAATGTGGTGGCACCACTCACGGGCTGTGGTCCTGGAAAGAATAGAGAGAAAGGTAGCTGAGCTCCATTCTTCATTCCTGCCACTGTGCCGTCCCACCTTACACATCCTCAAAGTTGGAAGAGTGATGAGCCCTGCCCTGAAGTTGCTGTTTTGGGCATTTTGTCACAGCACTGAGAAAGGCAAAGTAATACCACTAGGCTTCAACAGATCCATGTCAAGGAGCCCATGAGTTTATGGGTTCTACACCTGAGCATCACCATGGTGAGTTTACAGAGATTCTGCATCCATCCTGATGTTACAGTCTAAAGAAGAAAAAGTGGGGACACCGATCAAAGATTGCCAACAACATGGGCCCGAGATTCTTCTGCCCTGGGAACAGTATGTAACACAGCTTCCTCTAGTGAGGCATTGTAATAATACAGCTTCCTCCAGTGAGATACTGTTACTCATCTCGGGCTAGGCAGCAAAGAACTAAGGAGAAAAAGTCTACGGGACTAAACCCAGATTGGGTTTTGCCTTGCTACAGGAAAGGGAAATAAAAAGTCCAAATGCACTCATCTTGTGGGGTGCCAGGATTAACCCTGCAAGCTCAGGCAATTGTGTGTCACAACAAAATGAGCAGGCATCTCAGAAGTGAGCAGACAAGTACCCTCTTCTCCAGAAGGCTCCAGCTGGCTCTTTGTTCTGCTGTAAAAAGCATCCAGGGAAAGAATTCTTCTGTTGTCTTCGTCTTGGTGATGTGTTCCAAGTTCTTCAAAATTTTACAACCAGGAAAGTTCTGTTTAGACACACATCGTTCTTCTTTTCTTTTTCTTTCTTTTTTTTAAAAAGCAATTTCATATACATTATTTCTAACATAATAATGTATTATATAAAGAATTCTCTCATTATTATGAGAGATAAAGAAAGCTGAAGATTTTAGTCAAAGTACACACTGGAAGTGTATAATAACTCCAGCTACTTTTAGATTTCATGAGACTGCTGCAATCTCTCACTCTCATAACTCCCTTTTTGCATTTTGGAAAAAATCATTCTGATACTTTTCTCAGCCCTCTGCCTCCTTTTGGCAAAAATATCCAGAGGACTTTGCTTAGGCATTCACAATTTTTATTTATTTTATGTGTATGGGTGTTTTTGTCTGTACACATGTCTATGAACCACATGTGTGCAGGCAGACAAAGACTAGAAGAGGGTGTCAGATACCCTGGAACTGGAGTGTCAGACAATTATGAGCAATCATGGGGGTGCTGGGAATAGAACCCAGGTCTTCTGGAAAAGCAACCAGTGCTCTTAACTACTGAGCTATCTCTCCAGGTCCTGCTTGGGCTTTTAGCAAGCATTTTAACTCATTATTTTAAGTCTTTTTTTTTCTATTTATTTGTTGTGTGTATAGGCATGCGTGCGTGTGACAGGCCATGCATATGCCTGGCACATGTTTGGAGGTCAGATGACAACCTGAGAACTCAGTTCTCTTCTTCTACTATGGAGGTCCCAGGGGTGGAACTCAGGTTGTCAAGGAGGCTAGGCAGTAGGTGTTCTAACCCCCTGAACCATCTCACCAGCCCCCTTTATTTTAATTTAATACAGTTGCCCACTGTAATAGGTATGTGACGATAAATCTTTCTGCCAAAAGCCACCTGAGCCCCATTGCCATGTGTGAGCTCTACACCAGTCACCCGCCCAAGTTAGGCCCAAATGAATACACAGAAACTTGTATTAGGTTCAAAGCTGCTTGGCCAATGACTAGGATTCTCATCTGTTAGCTCAGTCTTAACTATCATAAACTTATATATTTTATAAGACTTATCTTATCGGATGCCTTACTGGCGTCCCTCCTTGCCGGTGGATCACATTGTGCCGCTGGAGCAGGAGCGGACGGGAAAAGAGACATACTTCCTGTTTCCTCGCTTAGATATGAGTCTCCTTGCCATGTCACTTCCTGCCTGGATCATCATTTCTCTACTACATTTCCCAGAATCCTCTTTGACTCCTAGTCCTTGCTTGCCATTGGCCTAACAGTATTTTATTCAACAATCAATAAGATAAACATACATAGTACATTCCCCATCATAGGTATGCAAATTCATCTTGGATTTTTTTCTTATGTTTCAATGTGAACATATTCACCAATGAAGTATTATGGTCAGGGAAAGACTGAAATTTATGAATGATGACATAAAATAATATCTACTGAAATACCCTTATCTTTTTCACTGCTCAAAAACTACGTCCTCTGCTCCAAATACATCGGTAACATTTTGATGGTTTTAAAAATGATTTTGCATCTTCATTTTTCTATAAATTTTCTGAAAAATCCTAAAATATGCTTCAAAGCTATATGAACCCTAGGCACACGAAGCTCAACTGTGTACATCTCTGAAAAGCTGGACTATGCGTAAAGAACAGAAAATGAGAGAAGCCAGTCATTTCAGAAAGAAAGTGAAATTAGGCAAGTTTACATAGGGGACCCAGGCTCTGTTCCCAGCCCCTACATGACCTTCTCACAAATGCCCACAACTCCATTGCCAGGGGATCTGGTCTGCATGGGTTTCTGTTTTCCACCGATGCACAATAACTCATACAAGCAAGTGCACATAACATAAATAGAACAAATAATAAACAAATATTTTAAAAATTAACCAAGGCAATTAGTATAGAACCTTTAATGGTAAATGCTGCTCCACATTTTCCAAGATCTATAAACGTCAAATACAGAATCATAGGCTTTTTCGTTAAAAGTTATTTTAGAGAACCAGTTGCTCACCGTTAGCTCCCTGCTCATTTTCTCTAACTCCAATATCGAATACATTATACTTTCTCTAACGTAGTTTGCAAGCTAATGTGGCACTAATCTTTCTTTAGTTTTTTATGTTAGTGGAGAGTAATAAATACACTGAAGGACATGAGAGCACGAACAATCTACAGCCCACTGTTGACAGCTATAGCGATTTATTTCTTATTGTTAAACATTACTATGGAAATCTGTCAGCCAGCTTGAAGGTCAACTCTAAAAGTGTTAATAAATATGAAACCCAGAGCTCATGCTGGAGAACAGTGGTGAATTATCAAAAAGACATCCATTTCCTCAGCTGAGATAATGAGGCACTTACAGAGGCCTAGCCGTCATCTCACCTGGTTTTCCTTTCTGTCTTCAAGTTCAAGGATGAGACTTGTTCTCGCTGTGGGAATAATAAAGCTTTGTAATGACTTTAGCCTTTGGACTATACAATAGGATTAAAAAGATATGAAGCATGCTTGGTTGAACAGTGTGCACGGAGTCTGCGCCTTTAACAGAGGCCTTTCGCATGAGGGCCCAAGTGTTTGGTTAAGTGAGAAGACCAAGGAAGGGAAGAACCATCCAGAAAAACAGGAGACCAGAGCTTGTCCCAAGGCACAAACTGAAGTTCAACAGAGCTGATGGGTAGGGGAAATTCTTCCCCTTCTTACAGAGCCATATCCAGGGCCCAGGCCTTCCTTCTGTCTCGATTTTCGTTCTGGCTAGTTTCAATTCCAACTTCAAAGGCTTCCTCATGTCCTGCCTGACTCCCATCACTCCCTCGTTCTCGGCCTTTGTGGAAGACCAGGATCGTGACCAGGCACACATGGATAACATGCAGCTATGTTAAAAACACTCATCACACACAACACAAGCCAGACCTAACAGGGTGGTTCAGTGTGGTTTCAGTTTCAGAGTTTTGTAAGACCTTTCACATAAAAAAAAAAAAAGTGCAGATTAAGAGTATTGCTTTTTAGGCTTTGTCTCCCAGACATTGTGTTCTGAAGCATATCATCATCACAGATCCATCTTTCTTTTAAGAAAAGAAAATTTAAGATTTATTCGTTTTTATTTTATAAAGTGTGACTGTTTGGCCTCCATGTATGCATGTGTGCACTGTCTGCAGAGGCCACAAGAGGGCATAAGATTCCCCTGGAACCAGGGATACAGCCGATTGTGAGCCACCAAATAGGTGCTGGTGAAAGACCCGCTCGAAATGCCCCTGAGCCCCCTGCCCCGAAGCTGCCGGGGCCTCCCAAGCCTTCACCCTGGCAGGGCTCGCGCCCCCGGCCCGCCCCGCCTGGCACCGAGCCTCGGGGCTGGGGCCGAGCAACGAGCACCAGATGGGCAGGCCCGAGAACGAGCACCAGGTAGGCTGGGGCCGAGCAACGAGCACCAGGTGGGCCGGCACGAGAATGAGCACCAGGTGGGCCAGCCCGAGAACGAGCACCGGGTGGGCCGGCACGAGAACGAACACCAAGGGAGCCGGCCTGGAGCTCTGCCCCTGAGCCCCCGCCCCGCCCGAAGAGAAACACTCCGTCCCAAGGTCTCCGCCCCCAAGGTCAGCCATCAGGAAGGGGGGGGGGATTTGAGTCTGCTGTACCAGACACCAGACCTTGAGAATATGCTGATCTGGAATGGCTCTGTGTCTCATTTGAACCATCCAATGGAAATAATTCTGTATTTCGCCTCATTTGAAAGACTCTGTGTTTCACCTCATTTGAATAACTCTGTACTTTGCCTCATTTGAATAACCCTGTATAGCGCCTCATATACATTGACCAATGGGAATAGCTCTGTATAATGCCTCATTAGAATTATCCAATAGAATCCCTGCTCCTAGCTTGCGCCTTTTTCCTATATAAGGACCCCTTTTCCCTTGGCTCGAGGCGCTTAGCCACACAGAAGCTAAGTCGCCCCAGGTACCTGCGTCTCCAATAAAGCCTCTTGTTTTTTACATCCAGTTCGTGGCCTCGCTGATTCCTGGGTGTGTGGGTCTCCCTCTACGAAAGTATCCCTTCGGGGTCTTTCATTTGGGGGCTCGTCCGGGATTAGAGACCCCCCACTCAGGGACCACCGACCCACGTCTGGGAGGTAAGTGTTGTGCGGATCCGCTGTTTTGTCTTGTCTGGTCTGAGTCTGTCTTGTGAATTGCGCTTGCGTTTGTAGTATACAGCTGTGTACATTTGTAGGCGGATCCGAGGAGGGACTGACGGGTCCGAACTCCCGACCGCGGCTCCAGGAGACGTCCTGGTAGCGTTTAAAGCCCTCTGTATGAGGGATTTGTATTTTGAACTTGGGAAGCCCTCGGGATGAGGGATTTGTATTTTGAACTTGGGAAGCCCTCGGGGTGAGGGATTTGTATTTTGAACTTAGATCTATGACTGGACATCTTCCCAGTCTCTTTGGAGAAGGCCCTCGGCTTGAGGGATTTGCAATCTTTACTGGGGGCGAAGAAGGAGGGCCCCCTTCTTCGACCCCACCCCCTTCTCAATTCTTTCGACTCTCTGTCGAAACCGCGCTGCGAAAACCTGTTCTGTGTTCTGTGTTGTTTGGCCTTTGTTTTGTAATTGATGTGCATAAACGCAAATGAATTACTCTTTGTTCCTCAGCTCGAGCGTATAAACTTATCTGGCCTGATCCGGACATCTAAACGGCCTTAAAGTTATTAAGAACTGTAAAAAGGACTTTAATGAAATTTTGATGTTAACTGAGAAATGAGAAAAAAAATTGTAGGAGACATAAATAATAAAAAGGGAAGGAAAAAAAAAAGAGAACTTGTCTAAAAATGTCTAAGAGAGTCAGAGAAATGAACTAGGAGGTTATAGAGGATTAAAGCAAGTCATAGCAGAAAAGATTGTTATAAAAGGTTATAGAGAATTAAAGCAAGCGGTAAAAGTTACAGAGGGTTAAAGCAAGTTGTTGGAGGTCACAGAAAGTTACAGAGGGTTAAAGCAAGTTGTTGGAGGTCACAGAAAGTTACAGAGGGTTAAAGCAAGTTGCAGAAGGTCAGAGGAAAGTTGTAAAAGGTCAGAAAAAAGTTATAGAAGGTCAGAGGAAAGTTGTCAAAGGTCAGAGAAAAGGTTGTTACAAGTCACAGAAAAACCCTGCCTAAGAAAGAAGTTAAGCTACTGTTTAAGGAATCCTGGCACTTAGATGTGCCTGCCCTGGCCTTGCATCACCTGTACCTCTCTAGAGCAGGTGCTAATTATTTACAGAAATAAGACCTTACCTAGCCACCTGTAGATACTTAATGTATGCTTAAGGCAAGTAATTAAAACAGACAAACAGACCTCTAATGCTTCAGAGATCTTCAGAATATGGCATTTAAATTGTTATCTTTAAAGTTTTTAATGTCAGACAGACTGCCAGATCCTGACAATGACCCAAAATCTCCAAAAGATTACGAGGCACCTCAGTTCCCGCACCTGGACCAGTGAGCGAGATGCTCAGATATAAAACCTGCCGCCTGCCAGAACCTGGCCGAGACCGTGGACAAAACTGCTGGACGCTGGAAAATTGATTGTACCCCTTTGCCTAGACAAAACAAGGTCAGTCTTTTCCATGTCCCTCTTCCACAGAGAGAAAATAAAACCTCTCACAGTATAGGCCTGGCGAAGATTGTTGTTCTTTGAGACAGCTGCCTCCAACGGTAATGGAGAAACTTGGGTTTGGCTAACTGTATATGGACCTGCTTCTAACTGGCTTCTGTCACTTTTTAGTAGATTCGGATAAAATATACCCTTCTCAGATCTCTGAAATATTACTGGTTGTCAGCTTGACAGCATCAGACAGTCAGATCCACTATAGACTAGTCAGTATGTTAGCTGATAAAATAATGACTATCTACTGTTCAGGCACAAGCTCAAGGTTTTTAAGTTTATTTTGGTTGTCATCTAAGTACAAACTTAAAGGGCTTTTCATCAGGCCAAAGGCACCTCTGTCCAATCCATACCTGGCTCTCTGGACAGAAGAGAAATGTACATGCTTATAGCCCAAATCTATAGTTCTTGCTAGGACTCAAAGTTATAAATATGTTCTTGCTGTTTGAACAGATATCCAGATATCTGCTTTTTCTGCACTGTGGGCTTCAATAAATAAGTTTTAACCTCTGTTCCCAGTTTAAATATGTCTTAAACAGGTTTCTGCTTCTGACAGACATCTGAATATCAGTTGCGGACTACAGGCTGTTCTAAATAGACTGCGAGCCCTGGACTTGCTATGGATATGAACCAGTCTGCTGATGTGGACACCCCCTATCTCTGCAACAGTGTCTGCTAACCAGAAGCCCCTGATGGATTCCCCATTGCCCAAATTCCTTTTTGCTTTTGACTAGCATTTCAACCTTCTGGGGTCCCTAACTTCGTCCCAAAGTCAGCAGGAAGCAGTTTGGAAAGAAATTTCGCCGTCCATTTTCCCTGGTTAGAATGCTAAGTCAAAAGGAACTCCCTTGCATGGGGATGCGAAACGACAGGGCATGCTCACTGGAAGCCTTCATCCTCATGGGACAAGATTCAGGTAACCAGAGGATGGCAAAAGGGCTCCACCGGTACCACCTCTATGCCTCTCCTTATTTCCTTTACAGCGTGTTAGGGAAATCAACCCGATATAAGAGGGAGCCAATATCCTTTACCGTGGCCCTATTATTAGGAGGGATAACAGTGGGGGGCATAGCAGCCGGCATAGGGAATTAATCATTTTAAGCTTCTACAACAAGCCATGCACACAGATATCCAGGTCCTAAAAGAGTCAGTCAATGCACTCGAGAAATCCTTAACATCATTCTCTGAGGTAGTCCTATACAGACCATACAGGGATAGAGGCAGCATGGCCAAGCTTAGAGAAAGACCTAACCAGAGACCTCTGAATGGAAGATTCCATTCAGTTACAAGAGAAATGGGGGAATGAAAGACCCGCTCGAAATGCCCCTGAGCCCCCTGCCCCGAAGCTGCCGGGGCCTCCCAAGCCTTCACCCTGGCAGGGCTCGCGCCCCCGGCCCGCCCCGCCTGGCACCGAGCCTCGGGGCTGGGGCCGAGCAACGAGCACCAGATGGGCAGGCCCGAGAACGAGCACCAGGTAGGCTGGGGCCGAGCAACGAGCACCAGGTGGGCCGGCACGAGAATGAGCACCAGGTGGGCCAGCCCGAGAACGAGCACCGGGTGGGCCGGCACGAGAACGAACACCAAGGGAGCCGGCCTGGAGCTCTGCCCCTGAGCCCCCGCCCCGCCCGAAGAGAAACACTCCGTCCCAAGGTCTCCGCCCCCAAGGTCAGCCATCAGGAAGGGGGGGGGATTGAGTCTGCTGTACCAGACACCAGACCTTGAGAATATGCTGATCTGGAATGGCTCTGTGTCTCATTTGAACCATCCAATGGAAATAATTCTGTATTTCGCCTCATTTGAAAGACTCTGTGTTTCACCTCATTTGAATAACTCTGTACTTTGCCTCATTTGAATAACCCTGTATAGCGCCTCATATACATTGACCAATGGGAATAGCTCTGTATAATGCCTCATTAGAATTATCCAATAGAATCCCTGCTCCTAGCTTGCGCCTTTTTCCTATATAAGGACCCCTTTTCCCTTGGCTCGAGGCGCTTAGCCACACAGAAGCTAAGTCGCCCCAGGTACCTGCGTCTCCAATAAAGCCTCTTGTTTTTTACATCCAGTTCGTGGCCTCGCTGATTCCTGGGTGTATGGGTCTCCCTCTACGAAAGTATCCCTTCGGGGTCTTTCACTGGGAACCCCAACTGGATTCCTGCCAGAGCAGCCAGTGCTCTTACTCACGGAGCCATCTCTCCAAGGTCCATTTGTAAATACAGGTGTCTTGCCCATTATACAACTATAACTAATGATTTTTTAATGTGAACATGAAATGTTTTATGCAACCGCACCTTAGGAAAGTGCTTCTAAGTGCCAGCCACTAGTTACTCGGTCAATACACACACACACACACACACACACACACACACACACACACACACACTGGTATATGTATATACATATGTAATGTGATTGGGCACAGGAGACTATGGACTACAAATGGTTACAGCCTATTTCATCTTCTTCTGCCATGGAAATGTGTTACAGGATTCCTGCCCAGTTCCACAGCTGCCTTGCCCCAAATGAACACTCAGAGACTTATATTATAAAATTGTTGGCCAGTGGCTAGGGTTTCTTATTGGCTAGCTCTGTCTTAATTATTAACCCACTACTATTAATCTATGTATTTCCATGTGGTCTTGGCTTGCTGGAGAACACCTGACCCGACCTCTCCTCCCAGCCTCACATCAAGACTCTTCTCTGCCTACACTTCCCAGAATTCTCCTCCTCTGGTAGCCCCACCTATCCTTCCTGCCTTGCCGCTAGCCACACAGTGTTTTCATCAACCAATAAGAGAAACATATATATATATATATATATATATATATAATATATATATATATATTAGGACTTCCCCCATTAGAAATGCCCAACATGTGGATTGCTGTGGGGGCTGTTCTGGTGGCTTGGCCTTTCGAGAAAAACAGGAGTAAGGGGGGCTTTCTACATTAGAGTAAGATTCTCAGTTGTGAAGAGCTCATAGGCTGCCTTTTGGCTCCTACTAGTTCATACAGTCTATGCTTCAATGTCATTGTAGGAAGTGAGGCTTCAGGGACAACTGTTCTGTGAAGTGTAAACTCAGGGTGACATGAAAGAGATTTTTGAGATCAGATGTTAGGGTTGAAAAGTTCATGGAGGCCCTCAAGTCCTGCTTGCTGAACAGCTAGTTCCCTCAGGCCTTCCAGCTGAGGCTCACAGCTCATCTCACAGTTCCTTCCAAGATCTTACGGAAAGTGCGGGCCCTTGCTGCCAATACGTGCACACATGAGACATTTACATTCTAACAGTGCATTTGAACCCACGCTGTTGTCATTGACCCATCACTCATTCAGCAAAAGTTTACTGAGTATCTTCTTTTTGTGTATTAGGTAGTGGCTAGGTGTCTGGATGACACTGAACCCTTAGCTTCATAGGATTTATATTCTACTCTTATTGTTAGCTTTCCCACTGATACAAATTTAATGTTTTGAAAATAATTAATTGTTTAAACACGCCACTCTTGCCAACAGTGAACCATAAAAATAAGAGTGATGTCCTCATTCTGTACAGGCCCCTGAATGAAGCCAAAGAACCATCTGCTCAGTCTCATATGCCTTGTCACACTTGTTAGTCATCATCCTGTGGGAGTCAAGCATGCCAGGCCTGTTGTGGCAACCACATATATATATGTGTCTACATATATATATATATATATATATATATATATATATATATATATATAGTAGATATAGGGGGACTGGAGAGACAGTTCAGCTGCTAACGTGTTTGCTTTAGAAGCACAAGGACCCAAGTTCAAAACTAGAACCCACGTTTTAAAAAAAAATGTCAGTTATGGTGGTGTGTGCTTGCAATCCCAGCCCTGAGAAAGTGGTAGATCCCCAGGAGCTGGCCAGTCAGACTGGTTGAATCAGTGAGACCTTGACTCAAAAAAGGTGTGTAGCACCCGAGAAACACAGTTAAGATTGTCTTCTGCTTCAACATGCATGCATACACATGCTCACACATGCATGTACACACACACACACACACACACACACACACACACACACACACACACTGAGATGCTCTTAACATTTGGACAACTAAATCAGTGGGTCACCAACCCTATTGGGTTGTGAAATCCCTTTCAATACTAACTGGCACATTTGAAATTAAACACAATTCAAGATAAGGGATCGAATCAATTATGTTTTAAAAATCCTTTGATAGACGGAAGCTGTTTTTAAAATGTTTTCCCACCCTCTGCATGAATTCTGCTCCAATTCTGTAGGACTTATCCACACCATACATGCTTTAATGATTTATTACTACCCAGAGAACCCCCATGAAGGACATAAAAACCACCTTGGACTTGATTGACTGGACACGCCTTATTAGTCAATTAATTCCTCAGGTGCAGCTAATTGATGCTCAAACATGCCCCTGCCTGTTGGCGTGCAAGCTCAGGCTCTTGAAGTCTGCCGAGGAACTGCAGTGTTTTAGGAACACCGGTGCACTTGCTGAGCCCGCATCGGCTCATGAGGTGGAATGCCCTATGCCCCTTCTTCCCACCAGTTCTCCATCCTTCTCAGCCTTCACTCTATTAGAATGGTCCATAGGTTATTTTTCTCATTGCTATACTTACTGTCACCAATTCCCCACCAAGGAACAATGTATGGTTTTTTGTGACAGCTCAAAGGGCTCACCCCTCATGACTGGGAAGGCATGGAGGCAGGCAGGAAGGCCAGCTGATTGCAGATTGGCAGCCAGGCAGGAGAGAGTGAACAGGAACTCAAGGTCGCCTCCCTTTGCACCACTTCCTGTAGCAAAGCTGCCTCCTAAAGGTCCCCCATCTCCAGACCTTCGCTGACCAGCGAGCAACTGTTCACACTCGAGCCTGCGGGGACACTTCACATTAAAACCACAACAATGACCTGTCGGAACAAGGTCATTGCAAGTGTGACATTTAGCTAAAATGCATTTGCTGAAGGGCACCTCAGTGATAACTTTTCTTCCCCATTTATTATAATGAAAGCTGTGAGATCTGATATTAGAATACAATTTGAAATAACTAATTACCTGCCACTGAGTAACATGAGCTGAAGTCAACATTCTGATAACCTTTCCTTCCCTATGATTCAGTATAAAATCCCTTTCCCCTTTTAACCTGCAATATGGCTTTGATTTTATAATATGACATTCTACATTTACAATTAGTATATTACATTATGTAGCATGTTGACACGCTTAAATCAACATAGTAGTAGGTGAGTGCCTTTATCCAATTCCATTTTTATTAACATGTGAAGGGCCTAGATTAGCAGGTGATGTTTTTCATATTTAATTATGACCTGTCAAGTATACATTGTCCCCCAAACTGGAGACCCACAGCAAACACAAACACCAGACTTTGCTTCTGTTTTGAACAAGAACATCCCAGGAAGTTCATGGTTCAAAGTGTAGTTCTGAATAGGAAGAAACCTAAAGAAGAAAAAACATTAGTTCAGGGAGGAGGGAAACCCTGAAACCAGGTAATTCAAACCCTCTAAATATGGGCATACATAGAGCACTATATCATGCTAGTCAAGTTTTGCATTTGAAGACTGATTGGTAGGCATGGGGCTGGCAGCCAGTCTCACTGCCTTGAAGCCCAACCCACGGTATCTCCAGCTCTAACCCAAGGCTGAAGTCACACTGAGCGTTTCTCACATCAAGGCTGATGGAGAATATGAAGTGTGGTTTTGGTATTTATGATAAGTTTCACTGCCTTAATTATCTTTCTTCTTGAGATGATAACTATGGTGGCAAAGGTGTTACAGAAGCTGGACGCCACTCCCCGGGGACACTAAGCTCCAGGTGTGTCTATGAAGTGTTTCTAGACTGGGTTGAGGTTGCAAGACGCATTCTAGTTGTGGGTGTTGAAATCTCATGGCTGGAGTTGTGAATAAAAAGGCAAAGCAAAGCTGAGCACCAGCATCTGCCGCCTCCTGCATCCTGATTGCAGAAGTCACAGGACAAGATGCCCTATGACCCAGTGCCCTGTCCTCCCCTCCTGTGAGCCAAAATAGACTCCTTCATCCTGTGTGTGTGTGTGTGTGTGTGTGTGTGTGTGTGTGTGTGTGTGTGTGTGTGTGTGTGTATGCCTGTGTGTGCAAGGGCATGTACACACTCATTAATCACAGCAACAAGAAAAGAAACCAAGACACTGAGACTGCAGCCTACTTTTTCATGACTATACTTATCTGGTACGGCTACTTGGGAGTTTTTTTTAACTTAGTCGAAAGATTTGAAATGATACAATTCTCCAAGGCAACTGTCAAATGTATTGTCATCATAGCGACTTCCTGTCAAATGTATTGTCATCCTAGCAACTTCCTGTTTACCCACATGCCATGCTAAGCATGGCTCCTGCCTTCCAGTAGAGTCACTTCTCTTCCGTCTACAGTCACATAGCTCAGTGGACCTTGCCCCGTAAGGGAGTCCTTTACTCTTCCGTGGAAGACATAAAGCTGGTAAGGTTGGGTGAACATTTAGACAATATGGTGACAAGATGGATACCCACAGAGTGCTAAGAACTTCTAACACTGGACACCGGGGAACTGTTAGCTAAAGAGGACTGATATTGGATATATAGGGAACCCTGAGTAAGCCATAATTTAATCCATTATACAATCATTTCCAGAAAGTGACACCTTGGTGTGATTCTATGCAAGTATACCACTCAAACCCGAAGGGCACCTGCTTATGCCTGTGTGGCAGTCTGTCTTCACCTAGAGAGAATAAAGCATGTTACATCTGCCTACGACTCCTCAAAATTGCTTTAATTGCCCAGCTCCCCTCAACTCATCCTTCCTCAGCTCCTAAGCTCAGACCACACCCCACTGAACACAGATTTACCATAAAGTATCAGCAGCTAACACCCACGTAAGACTTCATGCTTGGTGACTTTGTCTGTCACCGCATTGGGAAGTTGAATCCTAGCATTTAAAGTAACATATTATATAAATTCAGAAATGTGTTCTACATTATCTGGAAGGTTCCTGGTCTTCACTGAATTGCCACCTTTGACTTATGAAACACATGCTCACGGCAAATCCAAGGATTCTGGCTGAGGACACTCTATCCTCAGATACCCGAGAGGCCTCTCCTGAGTCTTCCACCCTCACTACACACTTGGTGCTCCATGCAAACTCCACTTTGCATTGTGTCTAACAGTGGCACATATTAAAGTAGGACATATATATATATATATATATATATATATATATATATATATATATAGTGTTTGCGTGTTATATCCTGTTTTTAGTTACAGCCTTGTCGGGGCCCGAAAAATATCAATTATGGTCTTTCAGATGCTGGCCTCAAACTCTATCCCAGGAGCTCTAATCTCACATAGTCTTTAGGATGTCCAGCTAATTCATGCCAGATTGCTTGGCCTCAGTGGAGAATGTCTCGTAGTTTGCATAACAACAGACCTAGCCCAAACCTGTTCTGAGGTTTTTGTTTACATGCCTAGGGACTGTTTAGGTGTGCCACTAGGGTTAAAAGGATATATTTGATATCAGCTTTATGCATGATAGTAGATATCTTCCATAGTCACCCCCACTGTTGGAAAGCTACTTAAGAGGATGCTTGAATAAACCGGAGACTCCAGTTTTCCAGCATGGACTAATAGCCCTCCTGAAATGACAAGATGTCTGTGTCTCATCTTTATCGCTGTTGGGTAGCTAGGAGTGTCCCGGTCCAGCACAATTCCCAACTCAGGGATGGACCCGGGGCTATTCAGCTGGCTCTGATCTCAGCCCCAAAGACATCAGTCGGGAATAGATAGCCCCTGTAGCGTGGGACTGATACAAACCAGGCCCCAGAACAGCCTAACCTGATTTCTTTCAAGTATTCATTAGCTAGCTCTTACTTTCCTTCTCTCCCTCCCTCCCTCCCCTCCCTCCCTCCCTCCCTCCCTTCATTCCTTCCTTCCTTCCTTCACTCCCCTCCCGCCCTTCTCTTCTCCTTCCCGCCTTTCCTCCCTTCCTTCCTTCTAATCTCAGATATCTCTCAGTCTGGACTTGAACTTAAAATGTGTCTGAGGATAACTTTGAACTTTGGATCATCTTACCCTGCCTCCCAATACTGGGATCACAGATGCATGATACCGTTTCTCGTTTTTGCAGTGCTGTGGCGTGAACCCAGAGTGCCATGCATGTTAAATGCCCTACCCATTGAGCTACATTTACAGTCCCTCTTTATTTCTATGTAAACAAGTGCCATTTGGATGTACTAATGGCTAAGCAGGTGACACAGCACACATTCAAACTAGGACTGAAGAGAATTAATCAAGAAGCTGAATGAAACTGGGTTCGTAGATTATCTACAACGGGGTTTCCTGATCACCATGACTTAAAAGTGTAGAGTTCATACTTAGTGTTGCCATGTAGGGAAAGCTTCTCATGCACTTCCTAGCCACAGCGGGAAGAGGTTTATTACACGAAGAACACTCAGGGTAGTCCAGTGAAGGAATGCACGTATGAATTTTCACTCATCTGACAGATGAAAAACCAAGACTTAAATGATGCTTCACAGCCTGCCCAAGGTCATCAGGTGGGACCCCGGGGAGCTGGGCGCAACACCTGCTGCAGCTGGCTCCAGCGTCTGCTGCTGACCTACCAGCAGTTCAGCTGGTGCTGGAAACATTAAGTGCAAAATCCTGACTGTTCTAGGGGACTTTAAGAAAAAGGCTCTAGAAAGGGATTCACCCAGACATTCTCCCTCAAAGCTTACACCTCAGCCCATCTCCATGCTCCATGCCACTGTCCTCAGAGCCTCAGCTCATCACACTCTACACCACTGTCCTCAGAGTCTCAGTACCATCTCCACCGTCTACACCACTGTCCTTGGTGTGTGACTTGCTTCCCTGGGCTTCGTGCAATTTCTTCCTGAGCAGTGACTCTCAGGAAAGCACTTTCCCCAAGAACTGTAAGACCTGAAGACAAAGGATGATCTTAACAGAAGTAGAAAGGAATGCTGTTCCTCTTATATTTCAGCTTATTGCTTGACTGGCTCCATCCAAAAGATTACCTAAAACCTCTTCTCTCCCCAGCTCACGTCTCACACAAAGACAATGCTCCTCACTCCAGACTGTCAAAGTATTCTATAAAAAGTCATGTGTCGGAAACTCTCAGACTGGGAGGTAGCACTGAGGATAATAAATAAAAGATACATCTAAACAGATCAATTAGTGACCGTTGGGGGCTCTTACCCGGGAGTGGAATTTGGACAGGGTCACTGGCTTCTAAAGAGCCTTTTGAAAACAAAAAATAAATCAGGAGACAATAAATAATATGGGAAAAATGCCCTCAGGGAAAATGCAATGTCCACGAGGGTTTGCATGTTTGGATGTGCACTGTGTGCAAGCCTGGTGCCCTCAGAGGCCACAGGGTGTTGGAACCCCTGGAAGGAGAGTTGTGGGTGGTTGTGAGCTTGGGTGCTAGGCACTGAAACCGGGGCCTCTGCAAGAGCAGCAAGCACTCTTAACCACTGAGCCCTCTCCCCAGCTCCTGAACTTTTGAATTATTATGGTTCATTGTTACCTTTGAGGGAGAGAGATTGAGGAGTTGGGATCCTCTGGAGGAGTCACACAGCTTTCATTTGTCATACCTCCTGTGGTTCTATGCTGTGGCCTGCACATCTGCTAGTTTGGCTCTCTCTCTCCCAGTTTTATAGTGGGGCCTTCCCAGGGAGCAGCCGACCCTTTTTGCTTATTTTAAATTAGGCATAGAAAGGGATAGTTTCACTATGTCATTTTCACACACAGTTGCCCTTCTGTTTCATTCTTACCCCTCCCCCATGCTCCTAGCATGCTATTGTTGGTATAGTAGCCTTCTACAGCCAAAATAGTTCTTCCTTCAGCTTCCTTCTTTTGTTTACTCTACCACACTTTCTTCAGCCCACCCCTGTAACAATAAGTCTTTCTACCAAGCTGCCTGAGTCCTGCTGCCATGTGGGCGCTTTCCACCAGGCTGCCCAAGTTCTGCCCCGCTGCCATGTTAAGGTCCCAAGTACATACAGAGACTTATATTAGGTACAAATGCTGCTTGGTCAATGACTAGGTTTTCTCATCTGCTAGCTCAGTCTTAATTATCATAAATCTATATATTTTATATGACTTATCTTATTGGACACAGCGGTAAGTGTCCTGTCTTCCCAGGCTCACATGGTGACTCTGCGCATTCTCCTACATTTCCCAGAATCCTCCTTGACTCTAGTCCCACCTATCTTGTTTTCCTATTGGCCAACAGTACTTTATTTATCAACCAATAAGACAATCATATACACAGAAGGACCTCCCCCATCATACCCTCATACTTAATATCTCTTCTTGCCTTCTCACAAACACACACACACACACACACACACACACACACACACACACACATACATATGAAAGGAAACATGGTATTTGCTTTCTGAGTCTGATTTATTTTAATTAGCATGATGGTCTCCTTATTTATCCACATTTTAAGCAGCCTCTTCTTGAGGCATCAGAAGCATATAAAATATAGAAATAATAAATGAATGTAAGAAGAAGAAGGGAAAATAGAAGAAAAGTAAGGCTGCATAAAAGGAGTAAGAGTAGAGAAGAGTGTTATGAAGGGAGAAAAAGAAACTAAAGAAAAAGATTGCCCAATTTAAAAATGCATAAACCATAGTATGAATATGAGAAATAAAAACAAAACACAAAATCGTTAAAAATAACTAGGTAAAACTGCCAGTAAAAGTACAGTAAAAAGATGAAAGGGGAATGGGGCTGGCATGATGGCTTAGTGTGTCAAGTGTATGCTATGTGCCCATACCTGAGGGCCATGATTCTGATGTCCAGAAGCTATGTAAATGCCAGGCTCTGGTAGTGGCCAGCTTGTAATTCCCCCAATTAGAAGGCAGAGACATAGGTTCTGTGGAGCAATCCATCTGGCAAGGCTAGGCCAATCAGTGAGCTCTGGGTTTGACTGAGAGACCCTGTCTCAGTGAGTAAGAGTAATGGAGGAAGACACTTGATGTCAGCCTTAGGACTCCACACTCAGACCTACACATGAGCGTGTGTGTGAAAGGGACAGAAGGTCATAGAGGCCATAGAAAGGCTTAGACGACATGGCAACGGTATAGACATCTGTCATGAGCTAAAGCTATCAGACATACAGGGACTGTGAGTCAGCTGAAGATGATGCTGAACTCCAGGTATCTGGGGAATCATGACTAAGCAGAAAACACAGCAATGACATAATCGCTTACATAATGCTTTTCAGCAAAATGACACTTTTGTATGTTTTTCTATCAATATACACTGAGCCCACGGCCAGTGACTTCACCTGGGGTGCCTTTACTCTGTGATGCTGTCTGTTTCTGTGAGATCCTGTACTAAAAGCTGTTTCACGTTTAAAGGTCTCTTGAATGTGTTATTATAAAGGTCTTGCCTCTCACACAGTTAAGACCTAAGTTGCCAATGGACACACGAGAGGGGCTGGCTGCGTGCAGTACTGGACACCGAGCAGCCCCACCCAGCACATTAGTTTTCAAAAGAAGCCCAAATTCTTCAGGGGTGCTTTTGGCTGGACAGGTAAATCCTGTGTTGCTCTTAGACTAAGGCATCACCGCCTTGTTCTCGAAGGCTGGGTGAGAAGAGTGTGTTACCCAATCAGTGGCGCAGATGTGGGAGATGGTACCAACTAGTGCCCTCCCCTGCTTCTCCTGTCCACTCCTTCCTTAGCACTGCAACTTTGCCGGGGTAATGGGAACTGATCCAAGGGAGAACCTCTGCTACAATCGGATTGTCAGAGAAATGAAGACTGGCAAGACTTTGCTATGGAAAGGCGGCCTTGGGTAACTCAAGAAGCCAGAGAAACAGTCGTGAAGACAGAAGTAAAACATCTTTTGTCAGAAGCTGGTTATGCTTACAGCTGGGCTGTCTATGTACAAAGCTGCCTGCCTTCCTTCCTTCCTTCCTTCCTTCCTTCCTTCCTTCCTTCCTTCCTTGTTGCTTCTCTTCCTTCCCTTCTTTCCTTTCTATTCCACCCATTTTCCTGCAAATCACATTATTTTGGTTTTTTTTTTTTGTGTGTATGTGGCTGAACAAAATTCCACTGTGTGTCTATGTACTACATTTTCTTTAACTGTTCATCTGTCAGTGGGCATCTAGGCTGATTCAGTTTCCTTGCCATTTTGATTACAGCAGCAACAGGAAAATCCCCAGTGACTGGGCCTTGATGGAAAGCACACAGCCACAGCACTATGGGTGATGCTCATCTAAACTGATGTGTGAGGTTTGGGTACTAAGGAGGAACTCCTGTGTCAGTGATTTAATCCAACAAACGAGAGGGTGAGGGACGAGCGAGTATCGCTAAGGCAGCTGTGATGGAGTTTACAAGCGGATACCCGGGAGCAGCCTCCTGTGGTTGGGACAGAGTGACAATCACGATAAGAAGATAAGTTTCACTTGAACACTAGCCAAGATCGGAGATTCTAGCTACCTGCTTAGCCCTCACGTCTGGCACCCCCACCTGTTTAGAGCCAAATTTACAGTGGGACATGGTGTTGGGACTGTAACTGTCTGTTCGAGGTGACCAAGGAGAAATTAGAGGCAGAAGGCAAGGTGATGAATACTAGTCACCATACAAGGCAAACTTCTGCAAATCTCTGGACAGAAAAAAAAATCTTGAAAGGGATGGAGGATGCTGGCTCCAGTCGCCACTCGGGAGGAGCCTGGGTCCTCATGTCAGGTAGATGCGTTCTGAAGAGTGGCACTGGAGCCACAGAACTCCACCCAGCGGGAATGACTCTTCCTAGCAGGGAGAGTCAACTTTTCCCTCACAAGCTGTTTGTGGGGAGGAGGACAGAGGAGCCGATGAGCGGATCAGAAGGGAAGTGGGTCTACAGGCGAGGTCTGGAGTTTCCAGAGTTTGAGGCCAGAAACTACTGTACAATCACAGCCCTTACCCCGCCCACATCAATCACAGCCCTTACCCCGCCCACATCAATCACAGCCCTTACCCCGCCCACATCACAGCCCTTACCCCGCCCACATCAATCACAGCCCTTACCCGCCCACATCAATCACAGCCCTTACCCCCCCACATCACCGCCCTTACCCCGCCCACATCACCGCCCTTACCCCGCCCACATCACAGCCCTTACCCCGCCCACATCACAGCCCTTACCCCGCCCACATCACAGCCCTTCCCCTCTCTCCACATTTCTTGCTCTGAAGAAGCATGCAAAGAGAGTGCCAGCAACCCCAGAGTCTGGGGTGGGGGTGATTCAGTGCTCTCACTTTAAGTTGCAATGAGAGATTGTGTTTGGGCTTCTTCACACAATTGTATCATGTTCTCCTATTCCATAACCTGGAGTCACATCAAAACCCGATTCTCTTCTAGAACCGGTCAGGGAGCTGGACTTGCTGAGAGCCTGGAGACCTCCCGCTGTTGCAGGCTGGTGTGCAAATGGATGCTGCATATGTGTTATTCCCTCCTGGGTCTGTAAAGCTCATCCTCACTGCTTGTGTATTGCAAATGCTTGTTCATTTTCTGTGGCTTGAAGCAACAAAAGATGTTGATGGTAACATGTTTCTTATTTTTGTTTTTTAAAAACACATTTACAAAACCTAATCTCTGGAAAATTAAACTGGATACTCCCTTCTGTGTCTTTTCTGTTGTTTCTGTTGGATATTACACATGCATTTTTCTTATTTGAAATGAAAAGAGAAAATTTTTCTACAACATCTAAAGTACTAGGTTTTAATGGCTGATTTGATTGAATTTCCTCTAGGAAAACAAAGTTGTCCTTGCTGGAAATTAACAAATAGATGAGTCCATTTAAAAATCTTCCGTTAAGTGGAGGGAAATCATTTCTCTATTGTAAAGCGGCAGCCAGAAGTCACTGTGCCCTGAGTCATGTTTTCTAACAGCAGAGAAAATTCAACACATTCTCCCTGCTGGTGGAGTTACTGTCGGTCAGAGCTCTTAAACCTCCATCTTTGTTGAGACACTATGGTCTCCTTGTGGAGGAATAACTCTGTCCATTCGAGTCTGAGTAGAAGGATGAAGCTTGAGGAGTTTTATAGAGATGACGCCCGCACAAATGCATTCTGAGGGAAAACCATTGAATTCTTCAGAAATCCATCCTGTTCCCTCTTGACTGTTTTGCACCAGTGGGTGATTTGTGGCAGAAGACAAACTAGTAAGTGGATAAGCAAAGTCAGAGAGGGACAAATCCATGCATTAATGCATCGCTTTGATCTGGCTTTGCAAATGTTTTACCATTCAGTTGGCTCATTCCACTAGATAACTGGAAAACATGTTTCCTTTGGCCTCCAGCCCAGGGCCTGTTTTCTTTCAAGGAAGCCGTCTCAGCAACACACCTGTGCTCTAGCAAATAGTTTTCTTCCCTGGAACAAAGGAGAGGCAGAAAGAGGTTCTGAAACATTCCAATCTGCTTTGAACACCACCTATCAGCAGAACTTCTCACATGTTAGCTTGCTTTAATCACAGTGCCTGCTAATGCCTTCTGAGCTTTTGAGGACCAGAGTCTCTGAAACTTTAGTGTGTGTGTGTGGAAATAATGGTGGTAACAGCTTTTGACATCTCAAAAATCTAGAATTGTTTTGTCATTGTCTTAGTTAAGGTTTTTATTGCTGTGATGAGACACCATGACCATGGCAACTCTTGTAAAGAAACCATTGAATCGGGGTGGTCTGCTCACAGTTTCAGAGGTTCAGTCATTATGATCATGACTGGGAGCACAGCAGCATGCAGGCAGACGTGGTGCTGGAGCAGAGTGCTACATCTTGACCAGAAGGCAACAGGGAGTCAACTGACTGCCACACTGAGGGAAGCTTGAGCAAAAGAGACACACTTCCTCCAACAAGGCCACACCTCCTAATACTGCCACTGGCTTTGGGGGCCATTTTCTTTCAAGCTACCACAGTCATCAATAACAAAATAGATTTGTGGGCAAAGAGGTAAATAAATACAGGGAACTACTTTTGTATTTATCTGAGAAACAGGATCAAAAGAGCCAGAGATTTGCAAAACATTCCCTTTTTGGAGGGCTGAAATTTTAGGTTTGGATATGAAGGGCATGTGACGCAAACCCAGTTAGAAGTGAGATCAGTACCAAGAAACAGGACAAACAATCTAGTACAAGGAGCCATGGAGACACATGTCCTGAGGGTTCACTCTGTTTACAGCTGGCATCATGGGTGCTGATGGAGGGCAAGAGTGCTGGGCCAGAGTGAGGCAGAGGAAGTCAAAATAACATCTGCATTGGAGGAGAGGAATTTGTGAGCTCTGGTCTGTGAATCTTTTAGAAAGAGCCACAAGAATGCTTAGACTTGCTCCTGAGTGAGAAGTATTCTTTATTATGCCCAATAGAAGACTAGCTTGCTCCTGGTCGTGGGGCAGTCTGTCTACTTTACAAGGCTGTGTGTGCAAACAGCCATGGAGGGAGACACTATGCCTATCTTCCATGGTGGCTTGTTATGTGAACAAACCCAAAACATTTGTTTATGACAAAAGCAGTGAGTGGCTTAGAGAAAGATAGATGTGTTAGGATCCCATAGAGAGTGTCTCCTGGCAGAAGTATTCATTTGGGAGATTCTAGTCTTAGGCAATGGGACCTGACTTTAACTACAATAGATAATCAACTATTCAATTATTCACTCACTCAACGAATAAGTACTCAGGCATTGAATCAAACAATTTAAACATTTGCAGAATGCCGGCCCCACTGCTCTGTGTTAAAGAACCAGAGAAACATGACAAATAAAGATGAGCATTTGTTGCACATGCATGTGTCTTAAGATTTTACAAACTAGCAAAATTAAAATGATAATTAAAATGATAATCAAGTCACAATGTCCAATAGAGAAAATGCTGCATTCTCCCCATAGTTCTGTCTCCTGGAAGAAACACACCACAGCTATGTTTTCCACCTTCTTTGGTCTTGTCATAAGGTTGGGGCCATGTGACTCCCAGGTATGGACAGAAGCAATAGAAGCCAGTGTCACAGAACCTCATTCTCCATTGTCCCCTGCTATGGACTCTGTGGGTGACAACCAGAGCTCTGTGAGGCTTGCATAAGCTAGAAGCAGATTTTTGTTATCTCTCCTGTATGAGAGAAAGGCTGACTAATAGTGTAACACACAAAACAAGGGGAGAGAGACTTTCCACAAGCATGAATAACTTCCAGGTACGGATTCCAACTTATTCATCTTGTGTATATAGGACTGGAGGCAGGGTTATACTGGGCTTTCCAATCACGAAAGAATAGTAGAAGCTGTACTCACTTCAGCAGCCCATATACTAAAATTGGAATGATACAGAGAAGATTAGCATGGCCCCTGTGCAAGGATGACATGAAAATTTGTGAATCGTTCCATATTTTTCAAGGACATCTGTTCCACCATGTTCATAGCAGCATTATTTATAATAGCCAGAAACTGGAAGCAACCTAGATGCCCCTCAACTGAAGAATGGATAGAGAAAATGTGGTACATTTACACAATGGAGTACTACTACTCAGCAGAAAAAAAGTGGAATCTTGAAATTCTCAGGCAAATGAATGGAACTAGAAGAAACGATTCTGATCAAGGTAACCCAGTCACAAAAAGACAAACATGGTATGTGCTCACTCATATATGGATTTTACACATAGAGCAAAGGATTACCTGTTTACAATCCAGACCGCCAGAGAAGTTAGGCAACAAGGAGGACTCTAAGAGAGATATACATGGTCCCCCAGAAAAGGGGAAACAGACAAGATCTCCTAAGCTAATGGGGAGCATGAGGGGAAGGGAGACGGAGTTAGAATAAAGAGAAGGGGAGAAGAGGAGAGGAGGGACATGAGGGAGCAGGAAGATGGAGTCAGGGGAAGAACAGAGGAGAGCAAGAAAAGAGACACCATCATAGAGTGAGCCATTGTAGGTTTAAAGAGAAATCTGGTACTAGAGAAATTTCCAGAGATCTACAAGGTTGACCCCAACTAACAACCTAAGCAATAGTGGAGAGGCTACCTTAAATGCCCATCTCTGATAACGAGATTGATGACTACCTTATATGCCATCCTAGAGCCTTCATCCAGCAGCTGATGGAAGCAGAAGCAGACACCCACAGCTAATCACTGAGCTGACCTCTGGAATCCAGTTGCAGAGAGAGAGGAGTGATGAGCAAATGGGTCAAGACCAGGCTGATGAAACTCACAGAAACAGCTGACCTGAACAAGGGGAGCTCATGGACCCCAGACTGATTGCTGGGAAACCAGTATAGGACTTTTCCAGACCCCCTGAAGGAAGAAGTCAGTTTGGAGGTCTGGACAATCTATGTGTCCATTGGTAGTGGATCAGTATTTATCCCTAGTACACAAATGAATTTTGGGAGCCCTCTCCACATAGAGGGATACTCTCTCAGTCTAGACACATGTGGGACGGTCTAGGCCCTGCTCCAAATGATATGACAGACTTTGAAGATCCCCCATGGAAGGCCTCACCCTCCCTGGGGAGCAGAAAGGGGTTGGGAATCAGGGATCAGTGGGGGGGGGGGAGGGAAGGAGGGGAGGGAGAGGGAACTAAGACTGACATGTAAAAGAAGCTTGCTTCTAATTTAAATAAAAAAGAGTAGTATTACAGTTAATAACTAATATGTAGTCCGTGATGGTTGGGATATATATTTATTAGGTAGCCAACCAGCAGGCAAGTTTCAGGGAAAAGAGAGCTACCATGTACGTTCCCTATCCCTTTAAACCTTTACCATGCCACTCTGACATCCCCTTGACTACACCCTGACAGGCGTGGTCGGGCACACCTGTAGCCAGCCCTTAGGAGGCATTGTTATGGTGTCTCCCTACAGAGTAATAGAAGTAATGAAGGACTCTAGACCAAGGAGGAGCTTTTTTTCTATTTGTTTCATTTTGTGAAATGAGAAATACTTAAATATAATCCAAGTAAAGGAAATACATAATGGAGAAGTAAAGAATAAAGCTATAGAAAGGCAGGTCATAGCAGAGCAGAGGGAAAGGTCTAAAGGAACTCACAAGGACAGGAAGCCTCAGACAACTGACTGAAAGAACTAAAATGTCCCTGGCAAAGTCTGAAGCCCTGGAGCCAGAGGAGGAGCAGAAACTCCCCACAAAGAGACTCCTACAGTGTCATCACACAAACTGACAGACCCATATGGCCTGACCAAGTTTTCTTTGAACTCTAAACAAGGACTTGAAAGACCTGGCTGGAGTCTGAGAGCATCGCTCTACTCAACAACAGCTTCCCTGTGAAGTTCAAGTACAGGGATCTGTTCTTCAGTCTGGCTTCTGCATTGCTTCCCAGAAGGATTTGGTTCCATCCTTGATGGGCAACTTCAAGTTTGTTGGTTGGTCGGTTGGTTAGTTGGTTGGTTGGTTAGATGGTTGGTTGGTTAGATGGTTGGTTGGTTGGTTGGCTAATTGGTTAGCATTTTTGCTTGCTTGTTTGTCTCCAGGGCTGTTGACTGAACCTGGCCCTCATTAGGCAAGTGCTTAACCACTGAGCTAAACTCCCAACCTGCTTTGGCTGGTTGGGGTAGTTTTCTAGAATGTGCTACAGGCTATCGCACTACTGAGTTCAGCTCTGTGCTTGGTAAAATCTTTGCTAATTCAACACAGCTCTGTCTGGAAAGCTGCTAGGCCTCAGTTCACCATCAAAAGGCATCTGCGCCACCAGAGTACAATCTGTAGGACATTCTTATCATTAACCTAATAATGTGAAATCACACAAACCTGCCCTGACAACCACACATGTCAATAGCATCTTCTGCCATCGGCACTGCTGTAAGGCCTTGGAACACGCAAAGGTTCACTGTGACAGGTTAGACTTTGAGGCATCCAGCCTCACCTATGGCCACTGGGCAGCTACACCCTCATTTTCCACCCCTAATGGCTACTCCACTTCCAACTTTTCATACAGCCTTGAACCCCAGCTGAGGGAATGATGCCAACCATATTTAAGGTAGCTCTCCCTCCCTCATCTATAAATTTGCCCACAGACATGCTGGGAGGTTTTTTTTCCTAAGTGAGTCTAGATCCTGTCAGGTTGACAACTGTCATTCCCATCGTGGGGACTATTTCAGTTTTATTCTGAACTTTAGTGTTCCCATCGCAGTTAGTGCCACCAACGAGAGTCATGAATATTGTGAGACTTGGTGAATTCCCGAGAAGAGCAGTATTTGAACACACATCACATAGGCTACTGAGTCTCCCAAAAACAACCTGGCTGCTGCTGAAGATGCCCCTGGCTCGGAGGTGTGTGCTGGGCTCAGAGGAGACAGTGGAGGCAAAAGTGATGTCAGCTGTGCAGATGTCACTGCTCAGTGTCTTAGCCACCCAGGTGTCACCTGCTATCTGTTCATTCGTTTACATTCCATCTATTCCTATGGCATGCTTGAATTTCTTTCATACGTGTATTTTTACTGTGAAAATTGTGTTTTTCCTCTTGCCATATCCCCCACTTCCTGTTATCCACAGAAAAGTTCAGGAAGTCTAGTGTAGAGGTTGTGTCACCTACTGACTGGTTTAGTTTCATGGATTTTACCATCAAGCAAACAGTCAGCTGAACTGAATTGTTAATCCTTTGTGTATGCCTGTCTGCATGTATGTGTGCATGGATGCCTGTGTGTGTGTATGTGTATATGTGTGCATATATGTATGTGTGTGCATGTGTGTATGTGTGCATATGTGTGTGTGTGTGTGTGTGCATGTATGATATGTTTGTGTTTGGTACACGTGTGTGTGAGTATGTGTATGCAGACCAGAGATGAACCTCCCAAGCCACCCCAGGCATTGTCTACTTTTCTTACTCAGGGTCTCTCATTGTCTTAAAACTTGTCGGTTGGGACAGTTGAGCTCCTAGGACCCAACTCTCTGTGCCACCCTCCGCCCCAGCCCCAGTGCTAGATTGTAAGTGAGTGACACTACAGTTGCCTGCTGTCTGTTCTGGGGATTGACTCGAGTCCTTATGCCCCAGACCCAAAGGCAAACACTACTGATGACCCAGCTCCCCAACTCCATGCTCGAATCTTACAGGAAGAATTTCTCTTTAGAAACAGTTAATACCAAAACAAATGGAAAATTATAACCTACATTTAGACAGAGATCAAAATATCTCTCACTACAGATTCCTTGATAATTTATCTCTATTATGTTATCCAATTTACAAAAGAACATGGAGATCTCTAGATATTGGCAACACTATGGTTTTCATGCACATTAAAAACATTTTTTAAAAGCAGAATTAGTATTCATTTCTTTACTTCTTTTAAAAAGGTTTAAAGCTCTAAAAATTGTGTGTGTGTGTGTATGTGTGTGTGTGTGTGTGTATGTGTGTGTGTGTGTGTGTGCGCGCGTGTGTGCGTGTGTGTGTGTGTGTGTATGTGTGTGCGCATGTGTGTGTGTGTGTGTGTGTATATATGTGTGTATGTGTGCGTGTGTGTATGTGTGCGTGTGTATGTATATGTGTGTGTGTTTATGCGTGTGTGTGTGTGTGTGTGTGTGTGTGTGTGTGTGTGTATGTGTGAGTTTATGTGCATCATGTGGGTCTGTGGAAGCCAGAGGATATCAGATGTCCTAGAACTAGAGTCACAGGCAGCTTTGCGCCACCAATGTGAGTTGTAGGAACCAGCCCGGGTCCTCTGCAACAGCAGCAATCACTCTTCACCATCGAGTCACCTCTCCAACCTCTGGAAATGAAGTCCATAAAAAGGTATCCACATGCACATGTCTAGAGGAACACTAAGAGACAAGGCAAGTGGGCTTGCATCTAACATACATGACCTGATATGAACAGAATCCCACAAACACTGAAAGGAAGAAGTATCACAGTTGATGAGAAACTGGCTAAAAATATTCTAAATCTGATTATAAATGTCAAGAATGTTCAAGAAACTCTGTAACAGAGTTAGCAGAATAAAAGAAAAGAGAAACACACCCGTCACATTGTAGCACTGATGCTTTCATATAGTTAACAAAGGAATTTGTAAAAAGCAATCCAGAGAAAAGCAAAGATGCATTGTTTGAGGAATAAAATAGGGATGAAGAATGCAGCCTCAGCTATCAAAGCTCAAAGACAAAGGAAGTACCGTTTTAAAGGTCTTAAACAATGACTGCTGCTCAGGAATACATTCCTCCAATGTGACAGAGAAGTTCCAATAGCAAAGAACCTTGCTGGGATATGTCAGGATGTGCCATCCACCATCACTGGCTCAAGACACCACAGCAGGTTCTTTGTAGAAGGGAAATAGCTCAGGTGATGAGGGAGTGAAAGAGGAATGGGTGGTGGGTAGAGATGCACAGACAGGCACCTCTAAGGTGAACAGCTTTCCAGACATCTCAACCGAACCTGGCCATTCACCAGCCTCTTTCTTGGCTCATCAGTAGCTGTGAACATTGTGGTGTTTCCTTCACACCACAGGACTTCAAAACAAGCAAGCAAACAAAGCCATTTGGGATTGGAGTCCCTTGGGGCACTCGTGTTCATTTTCTGACTCCAGTACTGAAAACTGGAGTTCAGATACAGACACAAGCCCATGGTTGTCCGCAGCAGAAGGGCTTGGGGGACTTTCACAGCAAGGCTCTGAACCCCTCACACACATTGTTCCTAGAGCTGAAACAATCATGCAGAATTTAGTTCTTGTCCTGTCAACTGGTTGTGTCCTCCTCGCTGTGCCCTTCTGCGTTTTCAGCACTGACATGCTCTGTTGGTTGCCATCTTTGCTTTGCAAGAGAGCAGGGAATTCCAGCACAGTGGAAATCATAGAGGGAGGCATGAGTGATGTCACTTCCACTCCTGTTGATTCTGACTGGATCAGTAGTCCTGCATGGAAGCCTCCTTGCACGTCTGTGTCTAGTGTGTCAGCAACCATCTCACAGTCGCCTGGCTGCACTCTAAGGACCTCAAACAGTGTAAGATACGGAAGGTGTTAGTTTCTCCTCCCTCTGCCCTCCTCCTACAACAACAGCATCAAAGACAGGCAGGGACAAGCTTCTATCTTCTCCTGTGTCTATTGGTCAACATTCATCAACAGCAGTAGGTTGACCTCTTTGTTTAGTTTGGTGACCATGGCTTTGAAATCTTCTGCTAGGGTCATATGCAGTAAATTGTAGATATCCACAGGAAATACCATTCCTTAGCCCATTTCCTATTGTCTACAACACCATCTTTGGTTTCTGGATCACTCCTTGCCAGTGTGAAGTCCCCTCACGTACTGTAAAGATAAAAGCACTCCCCCAGGGGTTTAGCTTGAGCTTGGTCACAGATGACTTCAGCTCCTTCCGTGTAGTGGAATTTCAATTGCTAAGGCCTTGTTACCTGATGAAGTATGAACCATGGGGAACCTTAAAGTTGGGAGTGTTCTATGGAACCCAGGGGGAAGAGGATGGAAGGGGAGTTTGGGCAAGTTTAGGAGAGATGTGGCTACAGAATGCCATCCTTGGATCAGGAATAAAAAACTCTGCCACCGTAATCCTCCTAATTGTCTCTCCACACCATGGCTCCTTCATGCCAAATTCCCAATCTCATTAACCAGCTGGATTTTCTGGCAGTCTCACCTACTCACAGGCATCTTTGGTGTCTAGCCTGCTCTCTCCCTGCAACTCTACTCTTCCAATTCAAGGCCATTAAGTCCCAATACTTCAGAAGAAAAGCAGCCCATAGAAATGAAATCTCCACATGGTGGTAGTGGTGGCACACACCTTTAATTTGAGCATTCAGGAGGTGGAGGCTGACAGATTTCTGTGAGTTCGAGCCCAGCTTGGTCTCCACAACAAGTGCCAGGACAGGCTCCAAAGCTACACAGAGAAACCCTGTTTGAAAAAATCAAAACAAACAAACAAACAAAAAACAGAAATGAAATCTCCCATCTCCTCATCCTCACACACTGTGCTGTGAAACAGCAGAGTAGCCAGAACGGAATCTCTAGATCCATGCTTTCCTATGTTTTCGGTATGATACTTAAAATCTAAGCTGTAGCACACAGCCTGCCAAGTTCCTGCACAGATCAAATAGCCACTTCAGAGAATGCATTGGCCCCAAGACTTTTGAATACTATCCTGTCCTAATGTTCTTTCCATGAATAAATGAAGGACAAATAAAGCTTTTTGTTGTAATCTGCATGTAGATTTCTACAAGCATGTTAAAATAATACATACTAGTAATATTGCAAAGCAGACATCTAGGTAAAATGCTGAGAATAAACAGAATCCTGTAGTCAATGCCTCCCCACCCCTAGGAAGAGACACAAGCCAGTTACAGGGTGTGGTAGCTTGAATATGACAGAGTTCCCACAGGCAAACATGGCTGACTACTAAGCTCCAGGCTGTGGTGCTGCTTGGGGAGGCCGTGGAAACCTTCGGAGGAGGGGTGAACTGGCAGAGAAGTCACTAGGGCACACTTCTAACGATGACCTCTTCCTCGCTCCCTGCTTCTTGCCAGCTATAGGGCCATGAAGTGAGCAGCTACCTGCCCCCATCCCTACCACACTGGTGACAAGCCTGAGCCTGGGCCCAAAGTTTCAAACAGAAACAGCCCACCAGACCCAAATCTGGTAACCCTGCAGTAAACTCCGGCTCCTCCCGAGTTCTTCCTCAGGTATGTGAGGGGGGAGGGGGAAGAATAAAATTGGGAAACTTTCCCCTGATTTATTGCTGCAGCCAGAATCCCCTCACAAGCTTCCCCTCTGTCAGGGAAATCATAGCTGAAGTAGAGGGTGAAAGTTTCTCTCCAATTCTAAGGCTCCTATTCAGCAGGAGAGCCACAAGGGTCACTCAGTCCCCTCAGGTCCTCTTCAAGGCGACACAGCACACACAATGGAGGTTTAAGCCAAGCTTGCTGCACCACAGGCCCTGCCACTGATAATCGGTATCATGGGCCGTGGACCAGGAGTGTGGTTCCTAAATGAGTTAAAGTCGCTTCCAAGGACACAAAGTTACATCATTACACACCAATGTCATGACTTTACATGATAACACAGGTCATAGAAGAAAGTAACAACGGGCATAAATATGGGCAGCCTTTGACATTGGAAACAATAGCAGTAGGCAAACACCAGATATATCACCGTTAGTTTATAATATCAGCACACGCCTTCCTGGAAGCCACATAGTAAGGGTGGTGGAGCTGGGCTGCAAAGCCAGAGAGAATCAGTGTAAACATGAGGGATCCACAAGGTCCATGCTACCATAGCATGAAGACACTGTGCACAGGGAAATAGGAGCATCAAGGGCAACCTGAAAAAACATGTGGAGCGCTGAGAGTCACCTAGCCCCGCAGTCTGTGCAGGCTCTGAGGCTAGGATTCAGCAAGCCTGCCCAGATCAAAATGTTCAGCAGACTGTATCTGAAATGAGCAGGGGTGATTGGTATCTGGGAAGATGCGCAGAGGTTACAAATGAATACTAACTAATCTGTGCTTCTGGAAGCTCCACAGCATCCACAGATTGGGTATCACCGTGTGTGTAATGGTGAAGACGGAGTTTCTGTCCCACAACCATTTAACAGAGACTTATATTCAATAGAAACCAATGGTTTTCTATTAATTAATTAGAAACCAATTAATATCCAATTAGGCCAATGGTTCAGGCTTCTTATTGGCTAGCTCTCTCTATTAATCTATGTATTGCCACGAGGCTGTGGCTTACCCATATTGCTCCAGCATGTTACTCTTTCATTGGCTACATGGCGTCTCCTTGGTGGCTTCTTTCTGCCTTCTCTCCCCATCATTCTGGTAGCCCCGCCTATACTCCCTGTTTCATTCATCAACCAATAAGAAAATCATAGATACAGAAGGACATCCCCCATCATAGTGGGGGATACTGAACCAGTCCTCCATGGACACCGAGGGCTGACTGTACCTGGAATAGAAAGAAGTGAGAGACTGTGGAGAAAGCAGTATAGAATTAATGGAAGGAAGTCCTCTCAGGAGGTGAAAACTACCAGCAGATGAGAAGCAAGGGTTCTGTTTATAAGGAAGGAGTGGGGTGGGGATGAGGAAGGGAGGGGAGGAGGAGAAGGGAAGAAAGGGCAGAGCCAGAGCTGGGCATGATAAGAAATGAGACTAGAAGACTTTTCTTTCTCCTGACGAAGAAGGCTCTCTGGGACAGGAAGGGGAAGGGGTGGTAAAGAGAAAGAGGAATTGGGTGTGCAGGGTCTCTGTGTGATGTGTGTTTGAGACCTGCATTTTTGTGGGTATTAAATGTTGTTGAGGTTGGTGAGGTGGCTCAGGTCGTCGCCGCTGGAGGACCGGTTTAGGTAGATGGTATACTTGATCACCCATAGTCCACTTGGAAGTCAAGAATCTGGATTTTTGGGGGGTGAAGCTTAAAATATTTTGCACAAAATATCTGGCATCGTGTATGTGTTTATGTGTATGTATACATACAAGCACACATGCATATGTACATGTAAGTGAACTCTGGCAATTAAAGGTACATTAAAATAACTGAAATAGGGATAGAGAGATGGACCAATGTTCAGAGCAAGGACTGTTCTTGCAGAAGACCTAAATTTGGTTCCCAGTACCCACATCAGGAGGCTCACAACTTCTGAAACCCCAGTTCCTGAATGTCTGGAACCCTCTCTGGACTCTGTAGGCACTTGCATCAACAGGCCAACATACCCCATACTCTACACACAAAATTTAAAAATAATATTTTTTTCAAGACAGGTCTTTACTCTGGCTGTCCTGGAAATCACTGTGTGGATCAGCTATCCTCAAGTTCACAGAAATCCACCTACCTCTGCTTTCCAAGTGCTAGGATAGCTATAAATAAATCTTTAAAAATTCAAAGTTTAAAAAACAACCAAGATAACACTATCTTAAGATATCCACCATTTTCAAATCATCTTTGTTTTCTGTATTTAGTTTGTTATTTTACAACAATACATTTTTGTTTTATTTACATATACATAAATTTACAAATTTGTTTATGTGAAAGTTTTTAAATTTTTTTTTACAGTTTTAGTTTTATTTGCTTTTAAAATATTATGAGTTGTGAGTACAATGAGATGCTGCTGATGTGGTCCATAGTTATAATGAATAAATACTAAGATACTAGTTTGATATATTCCTGAAGTAATTGGAGGGACTGACACTAAAATGACTGTGAATTTCCAACTCGCTGTATTGTTAGTTAGAGCCAAAGGCATCTCATAAACTGGGGTGGAGGGCAGAGGCATGAACAAGAACCTATTTAAAATAGGCTACCAGTGCTCTGGTCAAGGGCCAGCTGGAGAAATTAGAATTGCTTTGGCAATTTTAAATGAAAAGTTGTTTACTGTGTAGAGTTAGGTAAAAAAAGAAGGAAGGAAGGAAGGGAGGGAGGGAGGGAGGGAGGGAAGGAAGATGCATTGCAAATTCTGAAAACATGTTCATCACTTAGGGCTCTACCAAAAAAAAATCCTAGAATAAAATGTTTGAGCCGATTGTGTACACAGTGGCTCCTGTCACTCCCATCAGGAGGTAGGGACTGGGAAGGACCTCAGGAATTACTGGGTTCAGGGGTGAACCCTTGCAGTTTTAATGGTAGCTTCTTCCTGCCCTGCCTAAACAAGAGGGTGAGTTTAAAAGAAGACCTGGCTAGGTGAAAACCCTGACAGACACCAAGAGGATAGATAGAGAATGATTCATGCATTTTAAGTCAGGCATAGAAGAGAAATAACGAGCTTGGTAACAAAGGACATGGGTGGGAGAGGCAGAGCAGAACTTGCCTGCCGTTCTTTCGGAGGACCCAAGGTTAGTTCCCAGCACCCATGGCAGTGCACAACAGTGTGAACTCCAGCTCCAGAGGATCTGACATCCTCTTCTGGCCTCCACAGGTATCCATATACACATGTACTTACACAACACAGACGCACAGACACAAATGCATAAACAAAGTAAAAAGTGTTTCAGTATTTAGAAGAATGTCAAAAGCACCCCCAAGAATGGCGGTGGGCTAATGAGCTAAGGAAAGGGCCCAGAGCCTCCACACACCTCTTGACAACAACATTGTTGGCAGCTGAACGCCAGAAGGCTGATGCCACCAGAGACAGATTCCACCACAACCACGGAGCTCCCAAGGGGACATCAGCATGTCCTTAGAGAAAGGCTTGCCTGATGCAACCCGCCAGAGCACCAGAGACACAGCCTGTGCCATTCCTCTCTCCCCAACTCTCACAACTGGATCAATCCAGCACAATCAGAACCATGGCCAGATCTCACTTATAAATGTGGAACATCAATGCCACAAAAGCAAAAACCACGACACAGGAGATCAGTCTCCCATACCCACCTCAGCTGGCACCCCAAAGGCACAGCATGAGTCCCTAATAGTGATGGATAGGACCTAAAATCACTGAGAGATCTATGTCTACCTACATGGGAAGTCACAAACTCACTCACAAAAAACGAGAAGTTGGATTGTGGCTGCCAGGGGTTGGATGGGCAAGTCAATGAAGAGCACGGAGCTTTCATGCCATCTGAGAGAGTTCTAAAGATGTGGTATGGCAGTGTGAATACAGTTAATGAGACCATAATTCCCTGTCTGAAATGGTGCATTTAACTTGTGTTTCTTTTATAATAATAAAAAATAGCAAAAACAGAGCAGAGCTCTTTCTACATAGCTGAGGGCTCTACGGCTGCCTTTCCACTCAGAGCATGAGGGTGTTGTATATCTCTCCGGACTTTGCTACCTCCATAGACAAGCCCTTGCTGAGTTGTACAAATTGGCCCCCAATTTACAACTATCCCGTCCCCAATTCTAAGACTGTAGGCACTGTACCAAGGTGCCTGGCTCATTCCTCTTCAGCTGATGTTTGACAAACTCATCTGAAAATTTAAGCTGCATGGAGAACAAGAATGGTTCCTACGGGAAAACTGAAATCCATCTTTTGACTAAAATATACATATTTATGGGTAAAGCACAGAGCACCTAACACTGAAATTCAAAACCTTTGGAGACTAATCAGGTACAACTCCTGCATCCCCAGTGCCAGCCAAACCACAGTGACAGACATTTCTTTTGTGCTTTAGATAAAGAATTGCTTCAGTATTTCTTAAGCTCTGTGTTTGCATGTGTGTGCCCTGATTTTTTGGAGGGAGAACAGGTATAAAAAATTGGCTGTAAAAGTTTTAAGGGGTTGAATTGATCTGAGAGTTACAAATCTGGGATCAGAAAGCCCATATACACATCTTAGGATTACTGGTTTTAGGTTTATGAATAATTTATTTGCAATTTTGAGATTATATGCTATCTGAAATACAATTTCCATTCTCAGAGATGGATGGGGGCACCTTTGAAAAGGTCAAACAGACATGACCCACAGCCTATATTCAGAATCCATATTTCCTTTGGTCATCCAAGAATGAGGCATGCTACTGTGTTTCATTTCATCTGAGTTTCTCCTTTTTCCCAAAGGGTGTGGCTAATGGGCCTTTAAAGAGGAAACTTCTCCTCCTACATCTTGAATGCAAGCATATTACAAAGGAAATCATGATTTCACCTCTCCCAGAGTGTATTTCTAAACACAAGGCATCTTGAGACACAGACACATCTTTGTTCATGTTTCTTATCTCAACCTGACTACAGGTTCAGTTCAGAGAGAACTTTTGACCCACCCTGGAGTCCTTCACCTTCCTGTCTGTTTTAGTCTTCTTCACAGATAAAATGATGGTTCCCAGAGCTTGTTCCGACAACACAAAGACTGCTTGAATCACAGGCAAACTCTCAGATGGAAAACACAGTCCATTATTTGGCCTCCAGATATCTGGACTTGATAGGGGGAGATCCACACATCTGGACGATGCTGTGTTTGCCAGAATCGTGGGTGGTAGCAGGGATCCACCGAGAGAGAAGGACCAGGGCTAACAGGAGGGGAGCCCAGAGAGGAAACTGTGGAAGGGCTGACACACCACATGAAGGAAATTCACAGAACATCCAGAGCTAGTGTGTAAAGTATGTAGGGCCACAACAGGCTGTTGCAGGATGCTAGGGCTGGGCATGCTAAGGTAAGGACTGGACACCTTCGATGCCATCACTACACACAGGATCTTCAAGCCTCTTTAACCAGTGAAAACCAGCACAGGCAATTTCATTAGTGCTAACTTGGGACAATCAGAGTTCTCCACACCCACACATCCATGACCTTCAACTCAAGGCATTTTGTCTAGTTATTTCTGCAAATGGATGACCCCAAGGTTACAAAAGTGCCACAGAGAAGAAGTGTCACACTATTGCAGATTTAATCTGAGTGTTTCAGTTGAAATCTCCCTGTGGAGACTGGCAAGTCAACTCACTAACAGGAGGGCTTATAGTTAATGCAAGACTAACAGTCTATAGGATTGGAGAGATGGCTCAGTGGTTAAGAGCACTGCTGTTCTTGCAAAAGAGCAGAGTTTGTTTCCCAGTGTCTACATTGGTTGGCTCACAACTATAGTTCCAGGGGATCTCATGCCTTCTTCTGGCCTCTACAGGTACCTTCCTTCATGTGCACAGAAACACGCATACACACACACACACACACACACACACACACACACACACTCACACACACACACACACACACACACACACACACACACATACACACACACACACACAGCCCATGTAGTGATGGGGATGCCCCTCCGTTGGTACAGTGCTTACCTAGCAAGGTTGAAGTCCTAGATTTCATCCTCATAAATATATATATGGTCCATTCCTGTGATCCCAGTACTTGGGAGGTGGCCACAGATCTGCTGAAATCCAAGGTTGTCACCACCTGTAGAGCAAGTCAGTCTGGAGTACCAGAGACCACGCCTAAGAAGCACAGTACTAGCAATACAGATGACTGCCTTTTCTCTACTGAAACCAGGAAGATGTTATTTGAGTGAAGCTATGTTTTGGTGGAACCTGGTATGGGTTTCAAGTCTAGAACACGACTGCTACACTTGACCATATTGAAAACAAGACAAGATGTCTGCTAACTACAGCTCTTTGCAAGTGTCAGCATTCTGTCTGATATTATGAGTTGGCTATGATGCATCCTCCACAAAGGCTTCTGTGTTAGGGCTTCATTTGCAGCTGGAAGAGTTATTTTGTAATGTTCTGGAAATGGTAGGACGTAGACCCTAACTGGAAAATATTGGTTAGTGGGCCCCATGTTCTTGGCATATCTTGTCCGTTGTCCTTCCTGTTTTCCTCTCTCTCCTCTTCTTATCTGCTACGAGATGAAGAGCCATCCTCTGTCACACACTCTTGCCACAGTGATGTTCTGCCCAACTGTGCAAGGCCAAGCATGAACCCTTTGAAACCATGAGCTAAGTCAGTCTCTGCTACAGAGATGAAAAAGCAAGTGATGCTGCTGGTGTTGGGGGAGCTTTGTTTGTGTTGATTGCTCTGAGCCCACCAATAGCTGGGAACATAGAGTTTCTGGTTGACTCAGAGGGAGACAGAAGACACACGGGGAAAAGGGGAGGAGCCAAGAGGCTGGGCAGTCCTTCAGTCCAGGAAGTGGAAAGAGAGCAGGTAGGTGTTGGTGTCTCTGTCGTTCCCTGGGTATCTCAGGTTATTTCCTCATATTTACTCTGGAGTTTTCTTTAAAACAATAAAATAAATCACAATAACTGGGTAGTGGTACTGAGTATCTTTCATTTCCCCGAATTCCCAGTAAGCATTCATTAGTTATAAAATTATTTTCGACATAAACAACAAATGCTTTATAGGAAACACTTGGCATTCTTTTCTGCCTTTGCTTCCTGCCCATTAGCTGGGAAGTAGCAATATTCTCCACGTTGAATGAGTTCATTGACTGGAAATAAAACATGATGTTCTTTTCCAAAATCATAGCAAAGTTAATAATATAGGGTATTATTTATTTCATCTTCAGTGTTTTTTGTTTCTGAAATTCTGGAGTCTAGCTACCTTATTTTCCATGACCTGAAGAAGGCAAGGCAGCTCATTAATTGCTCCAGATACATGTAGCTTGCTCAGGTCCTATCTAGAGCTTCAGAATGTGAGACTATTTTCTGAGCATAAAATATCTTCCTGCGTTAAATCATGTCCCCATCTACTACATCACCATTTCCCAGCCTTCTGCAGGGAGTGCTGTCATGTTCAAGCTTCTGTGATTCAGTCTCCTCAGTGCATCCAGAGACACTCACAGAGTAAATTTCACATTCCTCTGTGGTTATAATCATTCGAATTATCACTGCTTGGATGATTTCCAAAGCACTGTTAAATGGCGGTGCCCACCTCCCCAAGACTCATTTCTTTTGTTCATTAGAAGTCCTTATAGTCTTCTTTCCCATGTCTTCTGTCGAAACAGCTAAGTATCAGCTTGGGTGTCATGCTGCCTAAGTTTAGGCTCACTTTCTGGTTCTGTGACCTGATGTAAACAGATCTGTCTGGAATCTGCACAGCAGTTGACAAGTTCCAACAGATCACAGATCACAGTGTCAAACAGGATAATCTATATTCACAGTCCTCAGTAAGAGCCTAACAGTCTTCATTACTATAAGAGACAAAACATAGGGTTATGGAGCCCATTTGAATAGATTAAAATGTTCTTTGAAGAATAAATTTGTTAGCTACCTGTGGTGGTGCAGGCATGCCTGGAGAAATGATGGCAGAAGAATCAAGAGTTCAAGGTCAGCCTAGGTTATGTTGTAAGTTCAAGGCTGGCCTAGGGTACACACATTAATCAAAAAATTAAAATAAGTTGGCTGAAAAATGGACCCAAGCTTAGTGAGGCCAAGTTACCAAACATGCATGTGCTGAAGATTTGATGACTACGGAATTTCATTGTGTTTCCTCTTAACCCTACAGCCTTCAAACTTGGTCTAAAATTGTTCTTCTGGACACTGAGTTTCAAGGCTTCACCTAGACCTTTCCCTGAACTGTGTGACTGTCAAGTCATTTGTGGCCCTGTGTTCCCACAGTCTGGAGGGCCCTCCCTCCACTGATGACTTCCCTGCCTACATGAAGCTACTGTTCCCATCGTAATCATTGGCTCCTTTAGGCATCTGGACACTTCCAGCCCTTAGCCACATCAGATGCTGGCTGGCCCTGTCCGCTAAGAATGGCATCGTTCTCATTTGCCAATTTAATTTCTTTTTAGCCTCAACAAATCGATGTTCTCCCTTCCGCTATTAAAACTAAAAACTCGCAGACTACTGGAACAAAGAATTCCCAGGGATGTTGTCTGTGGAGGATTCAGTGCCCCTCTGTGTGAAGGCAGCTAGGAGGAACATGTAATTAGCACTCACAGCTGATCTTGCAGCCCCTCCCACCTCACCCCACCGTAAAGTCACTGGGTTGCACATTTTAATAACAAAGGAGGAGCAGGTAGGGTGTCCTGTCACATTGAAAGAGTCTGCAGTTGAACCTGAATCACTTCTGGTAGAAGACTTGGAGACAGACTAACTGCCAAGGCTGTTTGGAAAAACGACCTTGCTTCTGTCTCTTTGCTCGAGGTTCTCCTGGGAATGTTTTGTTCCAGGACATCATGCTCAAACCCATGGTGGGTACTACAGGGGAAAAAAAAAGACTTCAAACAAACAAGAGCTCCCCATTTCCCAGAAAATAAGTCTAAACAGAAATAAAGTTTTACGATGGAAAGTCTTCCCAGCACTTCAGTGCAGCAACGTTCCCGCCCGTCTTCACCATGCTGGATCCATCGGGGAAGGGTTCAGATCTGGTTGTGGTTAGAGTGGAGTTGTTAGCTCCATCTGGGGGCTTGTGTGAACTCAGTTTCACCTCATCGTAGGCTTCTGTGTGTGATTTAGTGCAGAATCCCTCAAAGCCGAGCTAAAGCTAATGCTCCTGCCTGAGAAATCTGGGTGTGCACTAGTCCACCGAAGACTGGTTTGAATGTGGAAGGTGGCTGTCTAAAGAGTAGTGGAACTGTTTAAAGCTGCATGCAGGTAGATGGCTAGTAGAGAAATAGCCACAGACAGCGAGGTCCATGAGCAGAATTATGGGGGCTTGGATACCGACCCCGGGGAGTTTATTTGACTGACAGCAGTAGTTGAGACTGCAGCAGGGAACACTTAATAGATGGGGCAGTACGACTTCCTGAATATGAAATGTCTCACAAGGTGGTGTGTTGAACACTCATGCCCTGGTGGAGATACCATTTGGTGGGTCTAGAACCTTTAGGAGGTGATACCTTCAGGAAAAAGTGGGTCACTGGGGGTAGGTCTTGGGGGTCCTGAGGCTGGGCTCGAATTCCAAGGTGTGGACAAGCAGCCTCACATCCCTACCAGCACAGGCTAATGACACTCCCGTGGCCATGCCTTCCCTCCAGGATAGGCAGCAACTTCAAACCAGGACCCTGGATAAACCCTTCCCCTCTTGGCCCTGTTTCTTGTCAAGCATTTGAACAAAGTCCTGGGGGAATGTAATGAATATGGGCAGGACACCCTGAGTGAGGTTCCATGTTGAGTGGGGAATCCTCTAATGCTGTCAATGGAAACTGTCCAGACCCCTCGCAAGAGAAGGAAAGCAAACAGAATAAACTTGGGGAAAAAGAGAAGCAACTGTGCAAATGTTTGAAAAGCATCAGATAAATGAGAGTACCCGGCAGGTTATTTTTAGTCTACAATGACATGTACTGCTTTAGGGAAAGGTAACAGGACCACAGAGAATCCTAGATGAGCCACAGTCAGTGGTGTTCAAACCCCCAAGTTCCAAAGAGAGGCTCATGGTGTTCCTAGGGAGAATCTGGGGCAAGGAGGTCACAAGAACCACCTGGCATCATCAGAATCCTTCCCGAAACAAGAAAAGAGTCTCAGGTGATCTGGTTTTGTGACTAAGAAGGGAAAGGAGTGGTGGCCACACACTCAGCTCAGCTCATGAAGGGAATTCATCACAACAACAAGCCAGAAAACCAGACACTATACTTTTACCTCAGAGGAAGGGGAGGGGCTGATGAAGTTGGGAGGAAGATGTGGGAGGGTCCAGGAAGAGCTGGGGTGGGGAGAGAAGGGTGGGTATGATCTAAGCACATTGCGTTGCTGTATGACATGGCAGCCATAGCGTAATAGTAACAATTGTGAAAGGGTGGGTATGATCTAAGCACATTGTGTTGCTGTATGACATGGCAGCCATAGCGTAATAGTAACAATTGTGAAAGGGTGGGTATGATCTAAGCACATTGTGTTGCTGTATGACATGGCAGCCATAGCGTAATAGTAACAATTGTGAAAGGGTGGGTATGATCTAAGCACATTGTGCTGCTGTATGACATGGCAGCCATAGCGTAATAGTAACAATTGTGAAAGGGTGGGTATGATCTAAGCACATTGTGTTGCTGTATGACATGGCAGCCATAGCGTAATAGTAACAATTGTGAAAGGGTGGGTATGATCTAAGCACATTGTGCTGCTGTATGACATGGCAGCCATAGCGTAATAGTAACAATTGTGAAAGGGTGGGTATGATCTAAGCACATTGTGCTGCTGTATGACATGGCAGCCATAGCGTAATAGTAACAATTGTGAAAGGGTGGGTATGATCTAAGCACATTGTGCTGCTGTATGACATGGCAGTCATAGCGTAATAGTAACAATTGTGAAAGGGTGGGTATGATCTAAGCACATTGTGCTGCTGTATGACATGGCAGCCATAGCGTAATAGTAACAATTGTGAAAGGGTGGGTATGATCTAAGCACATTGTGCTGCTGTATGACATGGCAGTCATAGCGTAATAGTAACAATTGTGAAAGGGTGGGTATGATCTAAGCACATTGTGCTGCTGTATGACATGGCAGTCATAGCGTAAAAGTAACAATTGTGAAAGGGTGGGTATGATCTAAGCACATTGTGTTGCTGTATGACATGACAGCCATAGCGTAATAGTAACAATTGTGAAAATCCGATGTCAGCATTTCCAGGCTGGGGTCAACCATGCCTGTATGATTACTAGTTCTCAATAAGACAACTTTAAGGCCATGGAAAACTCTAGAAAGATGGTGTCACCGTGTCTTCTGCTTTTATGATGTGTTTGGCAGGAAAGGATCTTTTCTTGGAATTTTGAGACGATTTGCTTTTAAAGATGAGGTCATTTGAAAAAAAGCTTGCACTACAGGATCAAGTTGCAAGATCATGAATGATAAACTTAGTGATAAGGTCCGATTTCAATTAGAGTGCTAAAATGATCTTCAAGTTATGATTCTTCTTATAAAGTATATGGAATGTTCTGAATTTATAAAGTTCTTGAGGATGATTAAATTAATTTATTCTTCCAATTAGAATAGTTTTTCTTTTTGTAGTGGTCAATACAGAAGAGATGAGGGAGAAATAACACCAAAGCGATTTGATATTTACCTAAAATTATACCCAATACATATACATGCATGTATATACATATATGTGTCCACATACATACATACATACATACATACATACATACATACATAAACCAGGAAGTCTGCTATGAAACACTCTCTCCAGAAATGGCTACATATAAAAGATCAAAACAATGGCAATATCAATAGATATGTTAGCACAGACGGGGGAAAAATTTGAGGGGTCCCACCCCTAGACAAAAATCTACAGCCAACTAATGACTTCTAGGAGAAGAATTAGCTTTTCCCAGAGATGAGCTCCTTATTAGTTGTCGAATGCAGAGTGGTCAGCTTGGAACCATACATACACAAAAAATAAAACAAACTCAGGAGGTTCTACTTACGCATATTCACATATACACATACATGTATATAACAATAACAATAAAAGAAAAAGACCTATGCATACACATACACATGTATATAACAATAACAATAACCTACATGTATGTAACAGTAGCAATAAAAGAAAAAGAGGCTGTCAACTTGAGAATAGGAATCATGGGAGGGGCTTAAGAAGGGCAGCTGAGAGGGGCTAGAAAAAGAGAGGGAGGGGAGAAAGTGATGTAGTTCTATTGCAAACATTGAAACCAGCAAAACTATCCACCATAACTGAAGGAAAAGGAAAAATTTTGCACTATATAAACAGCCTAAAAGTTATATCCAACAAACTAAGCCTAAAGAAAATATAGGAAACAATGATTTGGGGTGAAGGGAGAAACGAACATAGTTGAGACTTTAGAAATACTGTCATGATTATTAAAACACCAAGTATCACTGAGCACACACCACCAAAATCAACAACATGATGACTACAACTAACACACACATTTCGACAATGACTTTAAATATCAAGGGCCTCAATTCTCCAATCAAAAGACACAGGCTGACTGGATGGATCAAGAAGCAAAATCCATCTACCTGTTGTCCATAAGAAACACAGCTTTAAAAATAGATAGATACCACATTAGAGTAAAATGACAGACAAACACACTCCAACCAGGTGGGAAGAGGAAGGGAGCAGGTATTGTTATCCTAATATCTGGCAAAATAGACTATAAACTAAAATTAATCAGAAGAATTCAAGAGGGATATTCAATTCTACTCAACAGAACAGTCAAGTAAGAAGATATTATTATTCTAAATGTGTATGTACCAAACTCTGAATACCCAATTACATAAAAAGTACACTGGATTTTAAAGGCACAGATTAATATCAATTCATTAATAGTAGGTGATTCTAATATCATGGTTTCTCTTATAGACAGGTCATCTGAACAAAAAACAGAGAAACATCAGGATTAATTGAGAGCATACAACAAATGGTGATGGGGACATCCTTCTGTATGCTGTGAATATATGTTTCTCTAATTGGTTGATGAATAAAGCTGTTTTGACCAATGGACAGGTAAGATTTAGTCAGGCAGGAAATCCAAACAGGGATAGAGAAAGATAATAGGTGGAGTTAGAGAGGCGTCATGTAGCTACCAAGGAAGCAAGAGGTCTGGGCATCACTGGTAAGCCAAGTCCATGTAGAGATACACAGATTAATAGAAATGGGTTACTAATTAAGAGAGAGCTAGCCAATACGAAGCCTGAGCCATCATCCAAACAGTTCATAATTAATATAAGCCTCTTTGTGTTTATTTGGGACTGAACAGTTGTAGGATGAGGCAGAACAGAAACTCCTGTCAACAAAATGCTCTTGACAGGTATCTACAGAATACCCCCACTCAAATAGTAAAGAATGAACCTTCTATTTAGCAATACATGGAGATTTTTCTAAAATAGGCTACATCCTGAGACACAAAACAAGTCTTTATGAGTTTAAAAAATTACATTAACTCCTTGTATCCTCTCTGACCACAATGTAATAAAACTTGAAATTGACAGCAAACAAGTGTCTAGTAAATATGCAAACTTGTGGAGATTAAACAACTTATTACTTAATGATGAATGGACCAAAGAAGAAAATCAAGAAATAAATAAAAATTTCCTGGAACAATACAACAAAACCTCTGGGACACAGTGAAAGCATTCCTACAAAGGAAATTTATAGCTCTAAGTGCCTACATTAAAAAATCAGAAAGAGCACAAATAAAATGCTTAATGATTGTCCTGGAAAACCAAGAACAAACCAAATCCAAACCCAATCAACAGCAAGACAGAAGAAAGAGCAGAAATCGGTGATACAGAAACAAAGAAAACAATACAAAGAATTGGTGAGTTGAGGAGCTGGTTCTTTGAGAAGATAAACAAGATTGACAGATCCTTGTTCCAACTAACCAAAAGAGAAAAAGAGGGTCCAAATGGAAAAAAAAATCAGAAATGAACAGGGAAACATTACAAGAGACATCAAAGAAACTTGGAATTTTCTAAGTGAATACTTTATGAACCTGTACTCCATTTTGCTGGAAAGCCTAAAATTCTACCACAAGACTTCTAGAAATGCAAATCAAAACAACTTTGAGATTATCTCTCTTTCCTCAGTCAGAATGACAAAACCCAACAAAACAACTATCAACAAACGTGGAGTACCTACAATCAACATTTTACTAAACTAGAATAATCCCTAACTGTGCTTTAAATTTTTGTGCTTATATTCACAGATAAATACACTCCTTACCACTTATCAAGGAAATTTCTCATTGCAACAGATGGAACCCATCACAGAAAACTATAACCAGTAGAAATACAGAGTTGTGGAGCCCAGTCCCAATGGAAACATCTACAACTCAGCTCCTGTACCTGAGTCTCAGAGAATACTGTGGAAGAGACAGAAAGATGTTAAGAGCCATAGGAGGATATGGGAGTTTGCTGTGAGACTGTGTCTCTTAGTAATGCCAGAAGCTAAACCCATAAAGTTTTAAAAGCATGATTTTCTAAACATGATCTGAGCAAGGATGAAGCAATGAGAAGCTATGGTGACAGAGGAAAGCCTACAAAGACTCAATTCTACAGAAAGAACTACAGACAACTAAGATATGCTTCTTGGTTACCTGATAGCAAATTGCCAGCCCTGAAAGCATACATACAAGTAACATTGTATAGACTAAGTAGGTTATATTTAAGAAGATGTAAGCATATATGTGCACATATATTAAATATGTAACAATAATTAAAGAAAAAGAGGCCCTGAATTTGAAAGACAGCAAGCAGGGGTATATGGGAAGATTTGGAGGGAGGAAAGGGAAAGGGTATTGTATAATTATAATCTCAAAAATAAAAGAAATAAAACTATGTTTATAAAGATCACCTCTGTGTTTGTTTTCGAATACTGGGTGATTACCATCACCACATTTTTGCTCCGTGAGACACAGAGAGAAGTACCTAGGGCAATTAAATAGATGAAAAAGTTAAGGCTCAAGGCAGTCAAGAATTTTTCCCAGGGCCTCATAACTGGTTGGTAAGACACAGGCCTGAGTCTTAACCATTAGTTTTTTTCTGCTTATACCATTTATATATTACATTATATATTTTGTCTTTTTAAATAAACCACCTGCCAAACAAAGTAAAAAGTCAAGGGAGCTCTAGGTCCACAATACTGGGGACTTGAGTTTGAAGAGACACAGAAACTAGTAACAGAAGTATATTAAAAGCAGAACTCAGGATTATGTCTGTGTAGTTTCAAAAAAAAAATCACAACTCCAGAGAAGCTAGGTAAAAAGGGAGACCCTAAGAGGGACACGCATGAAGGGTCCTGGGAAGGAAAATGGTTGAAATCTCCTGGGTAAACTGGGAGGGATGGGAGGGATGGAAGGGAGGGCGTGGGGGATGGGAACACGAAGGATCAAGAAGACCAAGTTGGGGAGGATGGGGGGGAGAGCAATGGAAGAGATATCTTGATAGAGGGAGCCATTATGGGGCTAGGGAGAAACCTGGTGCTGGAGAAATTCCCAGGCTAAGACCCCTAGCAATAGCGGAGAGGGTGCTTGAATGGGCCTTCCCCCTTAATCAGATTGATGACTACCCTAGTTGTCAACATAGAACCCGCATCCAGTGACTGATGGAAGCAGATGCAGTGACCACAGCCAAGCACTGGGCTGAGCTCCTGGAGTTCAGTTGAAGACAGGGAGGAGGGATCATATGAACAAGGGGGGTCAAGAGCATGATGGGGAAACCACAGAGACAGCTGACCCGAGTTAGTGAGCGCTCACGGAGTCTGGACTGGCAGCTGGGGAATCTGCATGGGACCTAACTAGACCCTCTGAATGTTGGCGACAGTTATGTGTCTTGATCTGTGGGGTGGGGGCTGGCAGTAGGACCAGAACCTATCCCAGGTACACGACTGGCTTTTTGAAGCCCATTCTCCATGGTGGGATACTTTGCACAGCTTAGATACAGGTGGGAGGGGCTTGGTCCTACCTGAACTTGGTATGGCAGACTTTGTTGACTCCCCAAGGAAGGCCTTACCAGCTATTCAGAGTGGATGGGAGGTGGGAAAGGAGACTGGGAGGGTATGGGAAGGGGAGAGAAGAGGAACTGGGGTTGGTATGCAAATTGAAAAATAAATTAAAAATAAAAACAAAAACAAAGGGTACTGAGGCAAATGTCATGAGTAGAAAGTTCAAATAGGATTGCCTCAGTTCCTGCAACTGCTGACTCACAACTGGCATCACACATGCCACACAGGCAGTGGGAAATGCGGGTGCTCTGGAGTCTGCAGGTGAGACCGTGGCTAAGACTCAGCTGCAGTGGGATGGAGGTCTTCAGTGTTGTTGTGGGATGAAGGTCTACAAGGACGTTGTTCAAGCTGTATGAAATAGCATTTCTCTGAGTGCTCACTGCTGTTGCCTGAGTGGAATCAGGGCACCATGCTGCTCTGATTTAATGTAAGAATCCTTTCTACAGAACAGAGGACATGACTCAGCGACTCAGCTGGTCAAGCGCTCATCAGGCAAGTACAGGACGTGTGTCTGTCCTCCAGCACCCATGTGAAAACGGACTAGCTTACAATCCCAGCACCTGGAAGGCAGGGGCAGGAGATCCTTGGCTGGCTGGCCAGCTACCCCAGCCTAGTCAAGAGTCAGTGAGGCAGGAGCTGGCTGAGATAGCTCAGCAGGGAAAGGGGCTCTGCCAAGACTGATGACAGTTAAGAGAACATGTTGCTCCGCCAGAAGGTCAAGCACACGTGTGCTTCATAGCCCTCTGTGACTCCAGTTCCATCTTCCTCTTCCAGCCTTCAAAGAGCACTGTATACACACAGTGTGCATCACTGTATACATCACTGTATACATACGGTGTGCATGACTGTATACACAACATGTCATGACTGTATACAAACCATGTCATGACTGTATACACACCATGTGCATCACTGTATACATCCGGTGTGCATGGCTGCATACACACAATGTCATGACTGTATATACACCATGTACATAATTGTATACACACAGTGTGTATCACTGTATACACATGATGTGCATCATAAAGATAGCGAAACATTCATACACATAAAATTACATCTTAAAACACATTTTAATTCCATTTCTATTTATTGCTTACATACAGAAATGTAGTAGCCTTTATATATCAAGTATAAATGTACTATTTCTGTTTATTACTCCTAGAATCTTTTCTGTAGCTTTTAAATATATAATTATTTCTTCTGAGGAAGGAGAATTTCACCCTTTCTTTCCCAGTTGCCATACATGGTAAAGGATGACAATGTCAGCTTGATGGAGTCTAGAATACTTAGGAGACACGCTTGTGAGAATGTCTGTGAGGAGTTTACAAACTAGCTTACACATTGTCAAAAGAGCCACCCTAATGGTGGGAGCACCATTCCGTGGGGCAGATTCCTGGGCTGAAGTAAAAAGGAGCAAGAGAGCTGAGAAACATTGCTCATCTCTCTCTGCTCCCTAATGACGGCTGGTACAGAACGACCAGCTCCTCACATGTCTACCACCACAGCTTCCCACCATATGGAAGGGACCCTCATGTGGAGAGCCAAGATAAACACTGCAAATTGCTTTCTGCAGATATTTTGCCACAGCAATGCTAAAAAATAAGGATACATATGTATTACTTCATTCTCAGCTCTATTGCACGTACTGTCAGACACCAGTGAAGGGGACATTGTCACTGCACCTGGCTTTAACAGGACAGCACTTTGTCATTTCCTATCAAGTCGGTGAAAATTGTGAGCAATTAACAGATTCTTTGTAACAGATTAAGACAACCCATCTCTAATCTTAGCTTGCTGAGACCTTAAAGCTTCATTACAGTGGGTCCAGACTGTAGCATAGTTTAGGGCTAGTTCCATTCTTGCAGTCAGGGCTATTCTCTGAGACTTGTATGGTTGCCATATGGGTATAAAGCTCTCTCTGTCTCTGTCTCTCTGTCTCTCTCTGTCTCTCTGTCTCTCTGTCTCTCTCTGTCTCTGTCTCTCTGTCTCTCTCTTTCTCTCTCTCTCTCTGTCTCTGTCTCTCTGGCTGAACATAAATTATTCTCACTTCTCAGAGTGAACAGGAATTATCTACTTTCATTTGTTCTTTCTCAGCCCGGGCAAGTTTCTTCTTTTGTCAGCCCACTGGCTGCTCCACTTGAAGGACTGGTTGGCAGACCTTGGATCATTCTTCTCAGGTAGTGACTTTCTGTTTTCTTTGTTATATCTAATTTATTTTTATTAGAAAGAAGATTATTTTACATGTTAATCTCAGGTCCCTCTCCCTCCCCTCCTCCCCTGCCCTCTCAACTAATACCCTACCTATCCCATACCCTATCTGCTCCCCAGGGAGGGTGATGCCTTCTGTAGGGGTCTTCAAAGTCTTCAAAGTCTGTCATATCCTTTGGGATAGGGCCTAGGCTAACCCCCTTGTGTCTAGGCTCAGGGAGTATCCCTCCATGTGGGATGGGCTCCCAGAGTCCATTCCTATGCTAGGAATAAGTACTGGTCCACTACAAGGGGCCCCATAGATTTCCGAGGTCTCCTCACTGATACGCACATTCAGGGGGTCTGGATCAGTCCCATGCTGGTTTCCCAGCTATCAGTCTGGGGACCAAGAGCTCCCCCTTGTTCAGGTCAGCTCTTTCTGTGGGTTTCACCAGCCTGGTATGGACCCCTATGCTCATCTGTCCTCCTTCTCTGCATTTGGATTTCAGCTCAAGGCTTAGCTGTGGGTGTCTGTTTCTACTTCCACCAGCTGCTGGATGAAGGCTGCACGATGTCATATGAACTAGTCATCAATCTCATTATCAGGAGAGGGCATTTAAGGTAGCCTCTCCTCTGTTGCTTAGATTTTAGTTGGTGTCATCTCTGTAGCTCTCCAGTCATTTCCCTAGTGCCTGATTTCTCTGTAAACCTATAATGTCTCCCTCTATTATAGTGTCTCTTATCTTGCTCTCTTCTGTTCTTCCCCCAACTCAACCTCCCTGCCCTGTCATGTCTTCCTCACCCCTCCTCTTCTCCCCTTCTCATTCTACTAGTTCCTTCCTCCCCACCCGTGCTCCCAATTTGCTCAGGAGATCTTATCCCTTTCCCCTTCTCCAGGGGACCATGTATGTCTCTCTTAGGGTCCTCCTTGTTTCCTAGCTTCTCTGGCAGTGTGGATTGTAGGCTGGTAATCCTTTACTCTATGTCTAAAATCCACATATGAGTGAGTACACACCACGCTTGTCTTTTTGTGACTGGGTTACCTAGTTCAGAATAGTTTCTTCTAGTTCCATCCATTTTCCTGAGAATTTCAACATTCTATTGCCTTTTTTTTTTCTGCTCAGTAGTACTTCATTGTGTAAATGTTCCACATTTTTTCTATCCATTCTTCAGTTGAGGCATCTAGGTTGCTTCCAGGTTTTGGCTATTACAAATAATGTGATATACATGGTTGAACGAATGTCCTTGTATGAATGTGCTACTTTTGGGTATATGCCTAAGAATGGAATTGCAGGATCTTGTGGTAGACTGATTCCCATTTTCCTGAGGAATCGCCACACTGATTTCCAAAGTGGCTGTACAAGTTTGCACTCCCACCAGCAGTGGAGGGGGTGTTCCCCTTTCTCCACATCCTCTCCAGCTTAGACTGTCATTGGTGTTTTTAATTTTAGCCATTCTGACAGGCGTAAGATGGTATCTCAGAGTTGTTTTGATTTAAATTTCCCTGATGGCTAAGGATGTCGAACACTTTATTTGTTTTTCAGCCATTTTAGATTCCTCTATTGAGAATTGTCTATTTAGTTCTGTACCCCACTTTTTAATTGGATTATTTGGTGTTTTGGAGGCTAGCTTCTTGAGTTCTTTGTAAATTTTTGTGATCAGCCCTCTGTCAAATGTCAGGTTGGTGAATATCTTTTCCCAATCCATGGGCTGTCGTTTTGTCTTGTTGACTGTGTCCTTTGCCTTACAGAAGCTTCTCAGCCAGGGCAAGTTTCTTCTTTTGTCAGCCCACTGGCTGCTCCACTTGAAGGACTGGTTGGCAGACCTTGGATCATTCCAGTTTCAGGAGGTCCCATTTATTATTTGTTGATCTCAGTGTCTGTGCTACTGGTGTTATGTTTAGGAAGTTGTCTCCTGTACCAGTTCATTCAAGGGTATTTCCTACTTTCTCTTCTAATAAGTTCAGTGTGGCTGGATTTATGTTGAGGTCTTTGATCTATTTGGACTTAAGTTTTGTACATGCTGATAGACATGGATCTATCTGCAGTCTTTTACATGCCAGCATCCAGTTATGCCGCACCATTTGTTGAATTTGAGACCCACTTGTTCACTCATTCAAGAGTTCCAGAAAAAAAATGCTAAACTGAACACTATAGTATATCCACAGAGGACATGTCAGCCTGTGCTTACTGCTTTGGCCTCTGTGAGCTCATAAAAACTCTGTGCAGTTGTTAATAAATTCATCAAAGCCCAACTGTGTATGTTGGCTGTACTTCATAGTTTTTAAGGAACCTCAAATCTTAGAGTGTTTATTCCAAGATAAATGACAGCCACAGATGACAAAGTTGGCTCCACAGTGTGTAAGATGAGCTGCTGGGTAAACAGAGTGTGGCTGTGTCCATTTTCATCCCTGTAGGTAGACAACCTCGTGATTGGCAGGAGTCCAGGATGTTAGCTGCTAACTACTTCACTTCCAAGGGTTTCCTTCAAAAATGAACACCAGTCAACCAAATAGTCCTGTCTTAAATAGATTGCCCTCACCAAGCATGGTGGCCCATGTCTATGGTCCCAGCATTTGGAAGGTAGATACAAGAAGATCATGAGTTTAAGGCCAGCTTTGTTCCACTCAATAAGTTTTAAGTCAGTCTGGGTTATTTAGCTAAACCCAGTTTACAATAAAACAAACACCTCAAAACAGAGAAAAACTAAAACTAGGCTGCTCTTTTCTATCGTTCTCCCCCACCAACTAACTCACTTGTCACCTAAAGCTTCTCTCCATCAGGGATTGTTCATTTGGGGTGTTCTACAGACTCACTTCCTCTCGCTGTGTGCACGCAGGCCTCTGCTCACACTCATGCAATGGCAACCACAGTAAGTTTCCTATTATTATACAAACTACATCTAAACCATTTAGCACATTACTGTGTTACTATTTTGAGAGGCATTTTCATTTTTTAGAGTTTAAAAACTGTATGTGTACAAGTGTTTTGCCTACATGTATGTATGTGTACAACATGCATATACTGACCACAGAGGGCAGAGAGGGCATCAGAACCCTGGAACTAGAGTTACAGATGGGCTTGTGGGAGACTGAATGCAGGTCCTCTGCAAGAGCAAGCAAGTGCTCTCAACTGCTGAGCCCCCCCCCCCGTCTCTCCAGCCCCTGTGATGTTGTTGTTATGCATTACTCTATCACAATAATCCCATTATTATTCCATTATAGTTTCATTATGTGGGTTTTTCCACTAAATTGATTTCTCAGTGGGATGGAAACACATCTTTTGTCTGCATATTTTCAACTTCCAGCACAGAACTTGACATTCTGTAAGCATTGCTATCACAGCAGTCCCTTTGCAACACTTTATCATTGGGCAGTATGTACAACCTCCAGACATCCTATAGGCATTGCTATCACAACAGTCCCTTTGCAACATTGTATCATTGGGCATATGTACACACTCTGCTAATCTCCCTACATTACTGGAGATAAAGTGTGACCAGATACAGCAGCAGAGAAGCCCCTGGGCTGTGCACATCTATCTCTACAGATTGCCACCGTCATCTAGACTCTAGATGATTCTAGAGTTTCTGGTTGTCTTAATCCATTTCCCATTGCTATAGCAGAATACCTAAGACTGTAACTGTAAACATAAACACCTTAGTTTTGGCTGATGGTTCTGGAAATTGGGAAGTTCAAGAGAAGGATACCAACCTCTGGTTTCTGGTCAAGCGCTCCTGCTGCTAGACTCATGGCAGGCCTAGCCTCCCTATCCTGCTTCATGGAAAATCTGTTCCCAACCCATGAAAACTACTGTGGGGAAGCAACCAAAAACATAGTGCAGCTCGCTTGCCTAATGGTGTCTAGCCAGAAAGAGTAAGTCTCACTTGTGGTTTTCTGTGGACTGAAGCAAGCATTGTAACAGTTGCTCTCAAATGTCCTTTAGAAAGCAGAGAACCCATCAGTTTCCAACATGTACACACCATAAATACACAGGTCAAGTCGGCAAAAGCAGATACAGCTTGGAACTTAGAAAACATATAAAAGCAGACACTGTCACATTGTAGAACTAGGTTAAAATATCAAAGGTAGTCACAGCAAGCAGAGAAAGATGGACAGCATGGGAGCATAGGGAAACAGCCCAGGATTAGCCAGCATGGCTGGACTTGCCCTATCAGATACCACAGCAGGATGGGCCTGAGAATTGACTTAAGTGTTTTTTACTAGATTAGGTTAGATCCCTGGGGGAATATGATCGCTAAGATTCTTACAGCTTTCCTGTGCTCTAGAGAAGGTAGAGATTTACAGAATGCAAGTCGAATTATTAGAATGTGGTGGACACATCAGAGAGGACATGTGTGCTGCCAGTGTCCTGAAGGCTAAGGAGTCATACTGCTCAACACATGAACAGCTCACTGTGTTTCAGAAAATGCTGGAAGGTACTGCTGAGTTACATACCAGGTATTTAATTTTATTATTGAGCAAAAAAAGAGTTTACAGATGTCAGTTTCTTACTTCCTGTTATATTCAACACATCGATATTGGGAAAACGTATTCAGGGAAATGACTAAATGTGTCTGTGTAGTAGTAACTGGAGATGATTGCGACCATAACTTTTTTCATTAAAGATCTGTTTGCTGGGTTAGAGATATGGCTGTGCAAAAGGCCCCAGAATTGATCCCAAGCATAAAAAAATTAGTTGCTAAATATTTTCAGCAAGTCATTGTGTTCTATATTCTAGTGTATCTATTCTTTGTTAGCTATGAACAATGTTCCTAAGAATATTCTTTACCGTGTCTCATCATGTATTCTCACAAGCATGTCTTCTCAAAATTTAAAAAGACAGTGATGATGATGATGGTGGTTAGTGTGTGAATGTGTGCACATGCATTCCACAGTACTCCTGTTACACAGAGCAAAACTTTCGGTAATCAACTGTCTCTCTCCACTTTATGTGGATCTCAGGGCTTGAACTCAGATCAGCATCCTTCTACTAAAAGCACTTTAACCCACTCAGCCACCTTGTCAGCTAATGTAAGCATATCCTTAGTTGTGAATCTTAAGAGTATGGGTTGGCTGCCACGTACAAACAATTTCAACTACAAATTTCAAACTCAAAGTAAGAAGTAAATTTCTGATTCCATCCGAGTTTTATTGTCTTTTGAATCTGGGAAGGCTGACTTCATATTGGAACAATTAGCCATTAGAACTCACTAAGGAGAGTTCATTTTGGAAAAAGCAATTAAGGTGAAATTTCCTGTAGTGTGCAAACATTGAATGCAGAAGCAGGGGCTCTGAAGTGGCCCTGTTTGTGAGGCAGGCAGGGGATGACTGTGCTTCTGATTATGGCCTCCCATTGTGTCCCTTATATAGACTCTTTCCAGGCAAATCTAGGGAATTACATGCTCTCTATGTAGACTGATAAAAAGGAGACACAATGAAGTAATTTCATGTTAAGACAATATGCCAACAATGATGGGTTTTTCAAGGAATTTTTGTTTTGTCAACAGGAAACCTGAGTCAAAAATGAATAACTATCTAATTACTAATCATGTTTTTTTAGGCAGCAAGCTTCTTCTTGTGGTTGAACTCCCTCAGCAGTTTGCTGAATTTTAAGACAATTTTGGAATTAGCAACTTACAGTAAAAACTAAAGTGGTAGAAACACTGAATTTAGATAAACATATTTGCATGCACACTTCAGGAATCCAATTAGGATGGACTAACAAGCCTTTGTTGAGTATTTAGTTCAATAACTGAACAAATTTATAGTTTTATAATCATCAGAAGACAATTTTATAACATTTCTATCATGCAAAGTAGTTCCTTTAGCCTTTCTGTTAGTAACCTGTTTTCACCCCAAATTAATGCTTCATTAATATTCATTTCTTTTGATAGCTCAGTAATATTCCATTGCAGGGCTAGATCACATTTTCTTCATCTGCGTATCCACTGGTGAACATTTTACTTGTTTCTCTATTTGTGAAAAGGGTAAACACCGCTGTAATAGATATTGCTGCAGTCAGCACGGACATATTTTCACTTTTCACTGTTAAGTAACTAGAATTGATGGGTCGGATACTCCCCATCTACTCAGACTTCTGAGAAATGACATGCTGCACTCCAGAAGCTGCCTCTTGCTCTGTATCTTCAGTAACTTTTGCTTCAGGAGAGACTTCAGCTTCAGTTGCTTATATTCCCTTTGCTGTTGACTTTCTTTCTTTCTTTCTTTCTTTCTTTCTTTCTTTCTTTCTTTCTTTCCTTTTTTTTTTTTTGGTTTTTTTCAAGACAGGGTTTCTCTGTGGCTTTGGTGGCTGAACTAGGGAACTAGCTCTTGTAGACCAGGCTGGTCTCCAACTCACAGAGATCCACCTGCCTCTGCCTCCCAAGTGCTGGGATTAAAGGCGTGCGCCACCAACGCCTGGCGCTGCTGACTTTCAAAAGCCCGACAGCCTTCTACATGTGAATCTCTTCAAGTTCTCCCCATTTTGGTTTCATGGCCTTTCTTGGACCTGTACTGGCTAGATATCTGTTTTCATAGTATTTGGGAAGTCTTTAGCAAATTACCACTTTATTTATCTCCCAACTAGGATCTCCACTGTACTCATGGTTTGTTCTGTTTAAACCTCTGCGGCTCTGTTCATTTTATTTTTCTGTTCATCCCATTAACCACTAATGTGTCTTCCAGTTCCTGTGATCAATTAACCACTGACTTAGTTTCTGGTTCCCGAGTGCCTTCTCTAGACCAGCTCGGAAGCTAAGGGCAGTTACTGTGCTTCCGGACTGTGGGAACGCAGTTTGCTCATTGGTAGTTTGCACTCCTTCCCGAGACACTTCAAGGAGTTAATGTCACCATACTTTCCTTTAATCCTCTGAACACAGCTCTGCTCATTCCTTGACTGCAGCTAGAATAATTGCTTGGAAGTCACTGCTGCACCCAGCACCCAGATTCTCTTGGAATCTCTTCTCATCCCTCCAATTCTTCAGTTTCCTGAGTCTTGGCCACATACCATTTCTTCTGTCATGAATTCTGTTAAAATCTGGAGGTTTCAGAAACTATATATCATCCATATTCTCTTTTCTTTTGTTGGTTTCTGAAGCAAAAAACAGTTGTGCCTTGCCAGCTTCCCTCTGCCTTTTAGGCAAAAGGATTTTACTGACAGCAAAAATGAGTATCAGCATGCAGCTACGGCTCAGTAACACCTTTTACAAAACAGCCTCTCCCTGTTAAACCTGCTGCTGTATCCTCTATCCAGGCCTCCTATTGCTTCCTTGCCCCTTAGGTGTTTTTGAGATACATGAAAATCCCTTTCTTAAATTTGGCCACATATGATTGCATCCTTAAAATTAATATTTTAGCTTTTTTTAAAAACTTTCTAAAAAAAAAAAAAAAAAACCAACCAAAACCTATTGTGATAATGTAGCCTTCTGAATTGTTTTTCCCAACAAAAACTATAAATGACTCAAGATGTATCTCTGTTGATAATTTGGTCAGTTGTTTACCAATTGGTAGTATTTCACAACTTCCTCATCTAGCTACTTTATGGCTAATGTGGTTATTTCTAAGTTTTTGCAATTATGAACTAAACATGCTACTAAAATATTTTTTTGTGAGGATATAGATACACAGACAAACCTTTAATGGGTAAGTCCACAGTATTGCTTAGTCAACAGGAATGAACAACTTTAACTTTGCAAGTAAATTCCATGCAATTGTCTGCTGTCTTTATCACATAAGTTACAGAAGTTAATAACTTATTGATAGTGCTTAGGGTGTAACTTTATTGGCGTTATTATTGCAGGTAGTATAGGCAATGCAAGGAATTATGTTGAATTCTCTGAACAGAACTGGGAACCACAAAGTGTTCAGATGAAGTTCAAGCTGGAGTCATTGCTGAATGAGCTGAAGCAAGCTCTCTCTAGGGTACTTTGTGGGCACAGAGTTCTACACTGAAGGAAGCTGACAGCACCATGCAAGCCTCTTGAGATTTCTGCTTTGGCTTTGCATCACATGACACATAGCCCTCAGAGGTCACCCTGAGCTGGGAGTGGACTGAAAACACACTTACGGTTCAAAGGCAGAATGCAGTTAGAGACGACCTGAACTGAGGAGGATAATTACCCACGCAGGGTAACGTTTGTCCTCGCCCTTCCACTGGCAGCACAACAAACAAAGTATTTCCACGTCTGCATCCAACCTTGAATTCTACAAGCTGTGGGCATGCCTCTCGCTACTTCCTGGAGGTGCTACAAGGGTGAAGCCCAAACTGAAGTTTCAAGGCTTTCATTAAGTTTCCATTGAGGCTGATATTTGAGACATGCTAACAATAAAAGGCATTAAGCAATTAGAAGAAAGTCACATTGGCAATACAAGAAGCCAGGCCATTAGAAGGTCGGTGGAAAAGAGGATGGTACCCAGTATAGTCTGTCTCCAGGCACCAGGAACCATGGGGGTCGGGGGTTTGCTCCTTTATGGAGGGGTGGGTGAAGACGGGAGACCAAGGCAGCTTCACAAGCTTGCAGCTGCTTCCAGCCTTCTGTAGATATTGAAGCTGCCTTTGACTTAAAGAAAGCCTTTCCTTTCATTGTCAACTCTTGGCCATTTATAAAATCTTTGGTGTTTGTGCTTTCTGTAATAAATACACACGCATATATACTCAGAGGGAGAAGGAGAGAGGTGGCAGGGAGGGAGGGTGAGAGAAATTGAGGGGAGGGAGCAAGATCAATGGTTGATCATCAATTGATTGATTGATGAACGTTTCACTTGAGGAGTCCATTGGCAAATCCAGAATCTGTAGCCCAGTTCTTCAGGATGGAAATTAAGTGAGAGCAGATGCTGCAGGCTTGAGAGAAATTCCACAAGCCACCAGCTGGAAATTTGGGTAAGGGTTTGACGTGATGGTCTTGGGAAGACTTTCTCTAGCAAAACTCAGTCTTTGTCAACGTGTCTCAAGCTAGTTGAATGATTCTGTCCAACAAGATGGAGAGTACCTAACATTTGTTCAAAACCTCATCTGAAAAATCCCTTTCCCCTGACATTTAGAGGGTGCTAGTCTGAGCCACTGGGAACAGCCTTGAGAAACTAATTCATAAATTTAGTCACTTCTATTTCAGCAGCAAAGTGTTAACCAGAAGTCTAATCGCTCATGCTCAAAACGATTAATTAAAACACATCTCACTCCACCCTTAGGGGCTCCCTATTCCTCAGTTCACCTCTATACTGGGGATTCCCAAGGTCCATAAATTCCTTCTGCAGAACGGATCATCCAGCTGACCGATTCCCACAGGCCCCTGCCTCCTCTTTAACTGTGCCCATAGTTGCTGAGCTTTCCCACGTGACCAGAGTGCTCTGCTGCTCACACCATAGCTGGGATACAAGCATAATTCTTAATCTAATTCTCTCCCCATTACAGACCCATTCAGGTTATATCTGTTCCAATTTCCAATGATGAGCTCACATTTCCACAGTATTCACACCATCGATCATTGGGTGCAATTATTTTGTCTCTATTCGTTTCATGAAGGTTAAGTTTAATATCTGAGTGCAATTACAAGGCATTGGACATGGGAACAGTGTGAGCCAGTGGCTACATGAAGGATATATTTGGTCATAGGATTAGGAATTAGAAGCCTGCCTGAGCTACACAGCAGGGCCTTGTCTTAAAACTAACAGGAAAAGCCAAACAAGCATCCTAAGACATTTTGCAACTCAAATTCAAATGATACATAAAAATTGTTAGAGTAAAATGGCTTTAGCACCCCCAAACTGGCCTTTACCCAACTGGAACAGAAGGTCAGAGGAGGAGCCATGCATGAAGCAGGCCATCTCATCAGGAACTCCACCTGCCTCGGCTTTTGAAGCCCCTGACGCTGGCTGTGTGTGTGGGTTGGAGTGTGGTATGGTTAGGCTTGTGTATATTTATATCAGATATTTACATTACAGTTTTACAATTCATAACAGTAGAAACACTACAGCTATGAAGTAGTGGTAAATAATTTTATGGTTGGGCACGAAGAACTGTGTGAAAGGTGGCAACATTGGGAAGGCTGAGAACTGGAGAAGAGTCTCTAGATGAACCCGGAGCACTAGCTGGCCTCCTTGCCCCTAGGATCTGCTCCCTTCTTACTCCCAAGTGCTGGGGCTACAGACCCATGCTACCAGGCAGGCCCAGCGTGTACATGGATTTGGGGATCTGAACTCAGGTCATCGGGTCCTCATACTTGTGAAGCAAGCTCGTCACCTACTCATCTATCTACCTAGCCCCAAATCCCAAAGTTTAGACAGGCTCTACAAGAGATTTTTATTTTAGGAATCTGAACTCTAATACTCAGTAGTTAGTTATTACACACAGGTGCACCATCCCATTTTTACCACCCTCACATTTTTTAAGAGCTCAGAGCATTTTTTTTTTCTTCACTCCAATGATGTCCCATACTCTTCGGGAGTTTCTCCTCTCTCTTCTTGCTTCTTGCCAGTATCTTATCTGTTTCCCTGCCCCCTCCCCCCCAATCAGGAACCCCTCCGATATTGCTTCTATATTGTGATCGGTGTTTGAGTTTCAACTGTGCAGGGTTGATTATGCCATGTTTTCCCTTGTTCAAGATGACACTCCTGTTCTTTCCAGGACTTACCATGTGGTTCAAGGCCACCGCCTGTCTACCTTTAGAGCGTAGGCGTCTTCTGCTGCCCCCTTCTACTGAAAAGCTGACTCAAACAGCCCCGGCTCCTGTGGTGCTTTGCTTCTGAATGCTCTTAGCAGACGCAATGCCATTTGTCACAGTAATATCCGTCAAACTGATACTATATAGGCCAGGTGGTTGAGACACTATGGGCCTGCTATTAAAATGACATTTCCTCTTCTGAACCTAATAATTTAGCAAGAAGGGTGACAAGTAAAATCTCATCTGACAACAGCTTCTTTGGACTGACAATTTAGTGTTCACCAGAAATGGACTAAGAACTTTTTGTGGATTATCACTCTGGATCTTTTCACCCACACCATAAGCTGCAGGACTGGCATCTAGGTCATTGGAATCTAGAGCTCATGCCGCGAGCCGCTGGGTGCCTTCTGCTGCAGTGTTGACAGAACTGAAAGGAAACCTTGTAAATCACTCATGGTGCAGCTTCCTCGTAACTAAGTAGTGCATGGCCAATGCTGCCTTCCAACCTTCCTCATGCTGCCCTGGATCTGACACTGTGCATATGTGTGAGGGAGAAAAAGGAGTGGAGGGGAAAAAGGGAGGGAAAGAGGGAGGAGGAAGGAAGAGGATGCACAGTAGCAAATGGGTGCCAGTGGAGCCCCAAAGAGAGTGTTGAAGGCCCTGGATATAGGAGGACAGGTAGTTGTGAACTCCTTGGCGCTAGTGCTGGGAGCTGAATGCTGGTCCTCTACAAGAGCAGCAACTGCAAGCACTCCTAACCACCGAGCCACCTCTCCAGCTCCTGCACATGCCTGTTTTCACAGTGACAGAGATGAACAACCATGTGGCAGGCACTGAATACATATTGGAACTTCCTATTCCTCTGCCACTCAGACCACTTCACCAGTTCTCATCAACACTGTCAGGGCTGAGTTGAAATCTTGACTCGGAGACTTGGTTTTGTGGCTTGGACAACCTGTACACCAAAGCTAAAGTGTAATGAACCGGTTTAAGAAGGAAAATGACACAATCAGGTTTGGTTTTCAAGATAATTCATACTAGCAGCTGTGTGCAGCTGTCTAAGGCAACCCATGTTGGTGAATTAGACTACAGCACCAGCAGAAGGTAGGGCAGTGGGGGTGGGGGCAGGGGTTCCTCCTGAATAGCTGCATGCTACATCTCACCAGTTCGTGATGGAAGACGTAAGGCTTTGCTCTTGACAGCTGCAGCTTAACTATATTGACTTTGATGTACAGCCCTAAGTTTCAAACCTATTCCCAATTATAATTCTCAGTTAATGGTAATCATCCTCTCAGTCTCAATGTACTGGATGGAGAGTTTATAATAAACAAAACAGTCTCTTATAAGAGAGTCTATGATTCTGAAAAGGATGTGGCTGTTTAGTGGAACAACGATATTTAAATTGTAGTACAAATCTTTATAATCCTGGGGACTGAGGAGACAGTTAATTACAAAGTGCTTGCCATGCAATCCCCGGAACCCATGAAAATATCTGTAGTACATGTCAACAAGCCCAGTACTGAGATGGCAGAGAGAAGTAGATCTCTGGGGTTCACTAGTCAGCCAGCCCAGCAGGATTTGTAAACTCCAGGTTTGGTGAGTATCCCTGTCTCAAAAAGTAATGAAAGCCCCTAAGGAGGACATCTGGCATCAGTCTCTGCCTTCTACATACACACCCATGTGCACGCATACCTACATGACACACAAGCACATAGGTGTACACACACACACACACACACACACACACACACACACACACACACACAATCTTGATACATGTGTGGGGGAAGGAGTTTAAACTGTCTCAATTAAAACTTTTTAAAATTAAAATTAAATTAAAATTAAAACAATTAAAAAATGCAGAGCTGTGACAGAATCTAGGTTCAATAGACACAGACAGAAGTAAATCTTTTATGGAAAACACGGTGGTAACTTCCAGAAGAAGTACATGTCATGATCCAAATGTGCTGGCCTTAGAAAGCTCCCAATCTCCAAGACCAAGGATTCTGGCCCTGAAGATCTGGGCTTCCGGGATGTTTGTTTCAAGCTGGCTCAACATGTTCTAGACATTAACCTTCAAGCCTTCAAGACATTAACCCGCCAGGGACACCTCTGTGCACCTATAAGGAAGGCTCCCCTGCCAGACACAGGTCCTTGTCAACTGTGAATCAGGTGAATCCTGATTGTCAACTGGTTGGCCACAGTCCTTGTGATGGTTAATGCTGATTGGCAACTGTTTGCCACAGTCCTTGTGATGGTTAATGCTGATTGGCAACTGTTTGCCACAGTCCTTGTGATGGTTAATTCTGGTTGGCAACTGTTTACCACTCTAGTCAGCAGTATGAACCTGGGAGAGTAGGGCCTTAAAATGAGGCAGACTAAAGTCTCATGCAATAGCCAACTTTATTCAGAGCACCAGACGGTTTATACTCTGAGGATTAAGAAGAGTCAAGTGTACAATCACAAGGACAAGCCACACATGGCAAAAGCGTGTTTTTGCACAGAGGCATAGAAACAACAATAGCCAGTTGTAATGAATAATCTGAAATAAAGTCACTCTTATCTGTTACACCTGGGAGGGGCATGCAAGCACAATCCAAGAACAATTCCCTGTCCTGAAGACATACATGTCATAAGACTCATGTCTTGTTTTCTTGGAGTTTCCTCCTAAGCACTCAGAATTCTCTTCACACAACTCCAGTTTTAGACCATATTCTGACAGTCAACCTGACAGATTTACAATCAGGAGACACACCTCTGGGCACACTTGTAAAGGTGTCTCCAGAGAAGAACCAGGATGGGAAGAACCATTGTGAATAAGAAAGGAAGGCCAGCTGAACACCAGTGTTCACCTCCTTGGCTTCCTGGCCCTGGACATCACTCCTCCTCTAGCTGCCTCATGTTCCCCTTGCCAAGATGAAGCCAAAGTGAATCTTCCTTCTTTAGGCTGGTTTTATCAGGCATTTTGTCTCAGAAAAGATACAAGTTACTAATGCAGCTTTCAGGGTGGCGAAGTGGACCCATCCCACGCTCCAACTCTGCCACTCTAGCAAGACAAGCACCTCTGAAACTCGTAGAGTTCTAAAAGTTAGCTCTTGACACAAAATCTGATACTCACTAAAAGAACACTGTAATGTAACCATTAAAATAATCTCAAATGAGGCACTTAAGGCTGTGAGTACGGCTTAATATTCTCTCAAGGTTAAATTGGCTTGGTTTTGTAATTTAATGCTATTTTTGAGATGTAATTTTCAGTAGATAAAAATCCCACATGCGCTACATGGAATATTGAGCTCTTCTACTCAGTGAAATTACTTCTCTTAATTACTCTGTCACAAATTGACACAGTATGTTAATTAATCAAACTAATGAGAAATTAATAAATATTAAATAATGATACAAGATACTATAAAAGAGAACATGTGATTTCAAGTTAGGGAAAGCCTAGACTGTTATGAACACAACTAGGGGAGCATGATAAAATTGACTTGTCCTGTGAGTAAGGCAATATGGCGATGTGCTATTAATGTCATCTTCATGTGATTGAGGCTTATTGTCTGAATCAGTTACATATTCACACTTAATATAATTTACAGATGACATCTGGAGTGTTTTAAAAGGGGGGAAGAAAACTTTCTTTGGTGTATAACCTGCTGTCAGCTTTGGAATTGGGGCAGGGATTGTGAGAAATTCTCAAAGGATTTTCACGGGACAAAGACTAGCTCACTTTAGCAGAAGAGCAATGGTTTTGACATTGAGCCAGCCAGCGTTCATGGCATCTCTGCTGGCTTCCTGGCCTAATACTCATTATGCTCACAATTTAAAATATTTTGCTTTGTGTGTGTGTGTGTGTGTGTGTGTGTGTGTGTGTGTGTGTGTGTCTATGGACAAGTGTGCACCACATGCTGTGTGCATGGGTGTCTTCAAAGGCTAGAAGAAGGCTTCATTAAACATGGTCCCCACATCAGGATGTGAATGCCCATGTTCCTTTAGTTCTGCTAAAGATGAAATCTCAAATGTCTATGTGTTGGCCCCTGTTACATGGAAGCAATAGCGGGAGTGGGCTGTATGCTCCCTTATTCTTCTGCATCCAAACCACACCCTGATATGGTGTAGCATCCACACTGCAGCCAGTGGAAGGTGGAATATCAAACATCGTAGATCATATGGGACACGGCTTAACACAAAATAGAAGAAAATTTGGACTCAATATATCGCCATGAACATAAAGCAATCAAACTCGATACAAATAATAAACATGAACATCCAGTATTGAAGTCTCACCTCTAAGATTTAAAGGAATAAATAGTATGAAAAGAAAGGAAAATGAAATGGGAGCTGACCCTGCTCAGAAATAAACCATGACAAAATGTCTCCAATGAGAGCCAACCAGTTCATGAAGGTCTGTATTTGTCCATGGGACGTGGTTATCAAGGATGTCACATGTAGGTACGTGTTGGTATAGGCTGGTTGGGGAAGGTCTTCATGGGAGGACCCCTTCCGAATAGGGGCCTAAAGGAGGCACAGGATAAGGCTTGCAGACAACAGGACAACACTTACTTGCTGGAGACAACACTCCTTCAGGCATCCCTGCAGCCGGAACCTATCGTTCCAGACACTCCAAGGACCTGGACAGCTAAGAGCAAGAGGGGGAAAGGCATGAGAGAGGTAGGAGACCTAGATTTTGTGTGTGCCTTGTGATTTAACGCAGGGATTTTGTTTTAATCCTTGGTGCACTGGGAAGCCACTTGCACTAAGGAAAGAAGAAATAAATGTCTGACTGTGTCATTTAATAGGGTGTCCTGGCTATTGTGTTGGGAATATGTGATAATGAGGGCTTGGGCAGGGGAGAAACACAGAGCACCAAGAGGTCTGGTGGCCGGGACATTTGTGTCCATAGAACAGGTGGTGAGAGGTGGTAATACCATGCCAGCCAATGAAATGAAATTGACCCTCTAACTGGATTCAAAAGGAGAAAGAGAAAAGACACAGTGACTTAAAATTTTGACCGGAGAAACTGGAAGACGTCACTGAGAAAGGCATAAGGGAAGGCGAGGAAGCCAGAATAGCTCTTTATGAGATGGAAGCCAAGTTCCACGGCATGCTGCTTTTGAGATGCCTGTTAGTCAACTGAGTGAAAATGCTAAGCAGGAATTCAAAGTCACATGGCTGGAATAATAAATAATAAAGAACTTGAGATGCCACACTTTCATCTTAAGACCGCCAGCTTTTATCAACCTTTATTTTCTTTACTAATCTACAAATAAACACATTTAAACTCTGATTTACTTTTGGTGGAGCATCTTCAATCTTAATTATGCTAAACTGAGCTCAGCCGATTGGTCCTCCCCAGTATCATGATTCATCCATAGTGTCCTCCAGACGAAGGACTCATTCTTAGCATTGCACTTAGAACCCCATGCTGTAGACACGTAATGAGTGTATATATATTGGTTATTGTAGCATTCCTGAGGCAAAAGAGTATAAATATATCCTTAGGTGCACTCTTCTGACTTTCTTCTCCTTTTCTCATATGTATGAAAAATTCTTAGGAATAAAACCAAGGAAGGGAGGGTTTCATTCCCAGTCCTGGAGTACAGTGCTAACTCATGACATAAAAGCATTCCTTGTATCTTGGAAAAGGAAGCAGCTTCCTACCAGAATCCAGTTTCTATGTCACTGAGTTTCCAGCATTGCTTTGGGCAGTTTCTCCTCTTTGTACGAACCATTAATGATTCCATGTCCAGCCCCAGTCACATGGCCAGCAGTTATCTTTTTCCCTTAGACTTTTATTTTTAGTTGCACTTTGCTAATTGATTGGCAGAAACGTATTTCTTAAAATAATCCATGGGCTGTTATGCCCCATGAATTTGTCATCACCATTTATTTCAAATCATGTATTTCTTCAAAATATGCAGGAAGAAGCGGTTTACAGCTCACCAGTGTGTACCTTCTAGACAGTGACTGTGAGTGACAACTGATGACGGGAACCTAAGATCAAAGGGCTGCTTGGCATCCCGCTGAGGCCAGCTGTGGAGCTCTGAGTAGAGCCCAGAGGGAGGTGGCTTTTTATTTTAGTCTGAATAGCTGGGCCAGAAGCAACTTTGGACTTTGTTTTTCCTAAGCAAATGAGGAATGAAATCGGAATTTTCAAACTGTTGGGACGCTGAAGTTCATCTCATCTCATGAGACGTTAGGTCCACAATACTCTATATTCATTTCCTAGACAGAAACAGTGAGCTACAGATGGGCTAAGTTGTGTATGTTTTTTAATAGAAACTTATTTTTTTTTTCCTCCTCATAGTTAATAGAGTCCTACTAGGTCATGGCTTTTGAACCTTTGCTTTTGGGGCTACCAGAATTTTTAAAAAAGAAAAGATGTCTGAGGATGTGGTACAGACTCCCTCTGCTTCCATGTGCTGACATCCCAACGCTGTGATCTCAGCCTGACTGCTCTTCAGGGAACCGCTTGTTGACATATTTTCTAGGTTGAGATAGTCATTTTCGGAACCAAAATAGAATAAAATTGGACATCTCCACTGCATATACTTATGTGTAAGTAACATTTTGGAGTTCCTTGCAAAGGGCTATTTTCAAATGTCCTGCAGGGACTCAAGGGAATCAGGTGGTACCTGCAGAAACCACTGAGAGGCATGGAGATCACTTCAGGGTGTCAGGGGCAGACAAAACAGCATGGCTAAAGCCAGGGGTAACGGCCAAATGTCTTCCCAATAAAGTAGATGACACAGACTCCTGCACCGTGGGACTGAACAAAATTTCTCAGCTTTAGACAAATACTAAAACCATCTAAGATCTTAAAACACAACAAAACAGAGAAGTAAAACCCACTAGGGCCAGGGTTGTATCACTGGCCAAATAAATCAAAGCAGAGGTGGGACATGGGCGCAAGGGTGTCAGTACTTCTCTTAATTCCACGGGTGATTCAGATGAACTGCCAGGAATGAGAGCTACCAGATCTGAGCAATAAACGGAGCAGAAAAATGTGAGGGCTTGGGATAAAAGAGCCACTCCCTCCTCAGTCTGCAGGATGAAGTGAGCCTTCCACTAAAAGGGTGGAATTCCTCTCTTGATTTTGCAGGAAGTATTATTTTTCTCCAGGGAACAGTAAAGCCGGAGGGCTGCTAGCGCCTGAACAGGCATCCTTCGGTTAGCAAAGGACACTGGATTCTTTATCACTTGCAGAAACCCTGCCTTCTGTTCCCTCCCAGTACCATGGCTCACACTCCACCCCTAAACCGTCTTCCCACAAAAGGTGACAGTACTAATTCCTCATAAAGAACCTCAGCCACAAATTCTAATTCCAGCCTCGCCTAAAGAGAAGGTCTACTCACTTGTGAGCCATCTGTGGAGAGATTCTTAGCTGGGGCCAGGCTTTGTCCTAGACATTACAGCCACACCTTCCTGTCCAGTGAAGACAGGAGGCAAAAGTCATTACCTTGTCACCCACATTGGTTTATTGTTTTAGCAATTTGACTGACTCCCTGAAAGCTCTTAAACGGGCTTGTATAGTTTTTAACTACATTGAGAAAACTCCCTCAGCAACTATTTCTTAGTTTGTGGCTTTTCTTTCTAAAATCTGGAAACTTTTAACATGGATGTTTGATCAAGAGGAGCTCTCTGGGTGACCTCACAGCAAGAGTGACTATCAGGCCTCTCCTTATTGACACAAAAGGATTGGGGCTGTGGGTTAGGCTGAGTCCCCTTACAGTGGCTGATGTCATTTTAAGTATCCAGAGATCTCTTTCAGGATGAATGGCTAAGTTACCCTGTGACTTCACAGTAAGCAGCTGACAAGAATGTGTAAACAGCCCAAAGGCTTTCATTTTAAATTCATGGAACTATTGCCATTAAAAATGATCAGGCATCTCCCAACGCAGCTGCGCATGTGCTTTGTAGTTCCAGGAGGGGAGAAGCTCTAAGTAGAAATGGAGAAGGTAAAGCAGCAGAGGTCGACTGCATTTAAGCTGACTGTGTGCATAGGAAAGTCTGGATCCACTCCATTCCTGTGTAACAGATGCTTCTGTGTAAGACAGCGATGCATGGGCAGGCACTCTCAAAGGACACGGAACTGTACCAATAGTCCCAGGCAGATCGGGGACCCAGGGAGGCAGGAAGGATGAAACATGCCCCATCCTGCCACCTCCTTATAAACTCAGAAGTCTCTATGACCTGGGCCCTGGGCCCCAAATGAGCTCTGTGCAGTGAAGTATTACTTTCATGGCATGAAGATGAGGCTGAGCTCGGAGTCATACAAGATTCAAACCATGAAAAGCAACAAGAAACGAGAAGGAAACAGAAAAGCAGGCCACTCACTATGAAGAGTGGCTAGACTCAGGAAGACAAACATGCCTACAGCTCACACTGGGCTCGCACAGTGAATGACAGGCCTCTGCGGCATGGGATAGAGTTAGGAAAGAGAAATAGAGTGACAACCAGAGAGTGGGAGGCAGAGGTGGCCAGAGAACAGAAACGAATTTTAAAGGAGACAAGGAAGCCTGGCCTTATCCCCAGCTGCATTTAATCGGCGAGACTCCCATCTGATAAATTCAGCTATAAAAAGTGAACAGTGGGGAAAGTTCAGTCTTCTATGGGCTTAAAAACAGAAGCCTGAGGGACAGACAGGCCTTGAGATCTCCCTCCATGGGTCCCTCCCTTACTCCAAGGGGCTGGCTCTCTTCAGAAGAGCATTTGTCAGGCTGCAGGTTAATACACAGCTTAAGGACTGGAGGCCCGAAAGCCTGCTTGGCTTGAGTATGCACCAACCCCTCCCTAACAACGCACCCAGGCACCTGGCAGCATGGGGTTTCCAGCTCGACCCAGCTGTGTGCACACCTGCTTTAAGCAATAAAGATAAACGACTCCCCTTAGCATCACTCGATCATGCAAACGATACAGTCACATCCAGGAATAAATATCCTGATCCCTAGTAGTAGGCCCATTCAGCCTAGGCTGGTTGGGATGGGTGCACAGGTGCATTATGGGCAAGGACATGTAGCTTGAGGCAAAGGCTTATGTAGTCCAAGCCTGAAAGGCAGAGAACCACCCAAACTATGCCCTTAGTAGCCAAACTCCTCTTGGACTTCATAAAAGGAAGCCCCAGAAAATAATTGGGGCCCTTGGGTACTTTAATGCCTGTGACCCACTGTCACTCTTGACTGTATACAACCTGTTTTATCTTTTAATCAAGTCTCCCTGCTTCTTTGCAATTCATGTGGGTGTATTTCAAGTCACTGGCTACAACGCCAAGGACCTGGAAACACCTGGTCCAGACCCCAGGCATCCAAACAGATTCACTGACTATTTTCCTGTGTAGCACAGTCCTGCTTGGTCTACAGCAGAAAAGCTTGAGAAAGGCATGGTTGCTAGGTTATCTTGAGGACAGATGGCCTGAAACATAGTGTCATGCACACAAGAGATGCTTTTCTTGTCTACTGTCAGTTTTCTCCTAAGTCAAGTGGAGACAACTCATCTCTACAGTTACAGATTTCTGAAGAGTGTGGACCCTGCTTCTGGAATTCATATGACAAAGGATATTGTTTTATTGGTTTTTCTCCCCACATATATTGTAAACGTTTTCTTTCCCCATCTCCCTCCTACCTAACCATGTTTGTTTTCCTCTCAACTCCCTCCAGAACAAAAAAGCCCCCAAATGAAAATCAAAACAATCCAACAAGGCAAAAGTACTAAGACAAAAGAATTTGTCTTGTTCTTGATATTGTGCCTCAAAAGTCAATCTGCCTACAGGAGAAATGGTAGGGAAGCTAAACATTGCACTTAGTGCCAAGAAACAAACAGACAAACAAACAAGTGGCCCCGAAGCCTAGGGTGGTGCATGCCTTTTCTGAGGCCGTGTGCACAAACATCTTCCCATCCCAGATGGCACACCAAGGAAAGATGGAGGAAACGAGCCCACTCAGATCTAGCCGGGGAAGCCGGTTGGATCTAAATGGGGTTACTTACCACCACCGGAGCATGGAGGAAGCAGCTTCACCTCTCCCCAGGAAACACAGGTAAATCCACAAAGGGGTGGGGCCTCATAAGTTCCCTCCACTCTCAGCTGTAGAACTAAAGGGCCCAGTCCTGTCCTGGCCGATTTGGAATAACCACAGCTGCTGAGAGTTGAAGAGAGAGCAATATCCCTGATGTGCTGGAGGACTGAGGTGCACACCACCCCCACCCCGTGTTGGATGTTCAATGAATGCAACGCTACATGCTAACTCTTGAGTGAAAATACAAAGCCAAGGAAAGTATCTTCCAAATATGTTTCACTCTTCTGGGGTAATTAATGCATTTAAAATGCATTTAAGGAATTAATGCATTTAAAATGCATTTAAGGACATTATACATCAAAATACATACAAATGAAAAACATTGATATAAGCCAATACATGCCCTTGAAGGGTCTTTGTGCAAACAAGCTGTGTGAAATGGAAAAGGTTTAGAGAGAAAAAGATAACCTGTGGCTCTTCCTTTGACTAGGTCAAAGGGCATGGATTAGATAACACCAGGGACAGCTTTCTGTGAGGACACAGGCAGATGCCTGTAGATGTGGAGGAGTGTAGAGCGAGGAATGCAGCGATCCCTGAAGAAGCTGTAACAGACCCGGGAAAGTAAATGTGGGTCACTGCAGCCCTGTGTCCTAAATGAGATCACTGATGGATCCATACGTGGGTCACTGCAGCCCTGTGTCCTAAATGAGATCACTGATGGACCCATACGTGGGTCACTGCAGCCCTGTGTCCTAAATGAGACCACTGATGGATCCATACGTGGGTCACTGCAGCCCTGTGTCCTAAATGAGATCACTGATGGACCCATACGTGGGTCACTGCAGCCCTGTATCCTAAATGAGATCACTGATGGACCCATACGTGGGTCACTGCAGCCCTGTGTCCTAAATGAGATCACTGATGGATCCATACGTGGGTTGAGGTACATTCCAGATACTGATTTATCTTTGGAAAAGGAAAAGAAAGTCTTGAGCCAGAAAGGGGATCTTTATTCCCCAGGCCTGACGGTCCTGTGTGACTCACAACTCATTTCACAGCCCTCACCCCAAGTTTCGATTGCCTTACTCTATTCAAACCATAAAGACGTTGGCCGTTGGCCCCCAGTAGGGAGAGTCCAGCATCTCTGCTGTGCCTGCCCTACCACCCCTCTCTACCATCACAGTCTGCCGAATAAGCAAGTAGGTGAGCAAGTTCTTTTGAAATAGACACCTGCCAGGGACACGCTGTCATCAACTGCTCCCAAATTGCATTTCCTCCTGCTTCCGTGGCAGGTGTTCCCCTTACTTAGCAAGAAGTTGATTCCAGATTCTGACACAACTTCAGGACTGTTTGTCATCACAACCAGCCTTTTATTTCCTTCCCTTTCTCCCCAGCCAGCTACCTCATGGCAAACATTTCCAAATAGCCATCTGTTATCACTGAGAAGGCGAAGAGATCTAGTCCTGTCTGCTTCTGAATGGGTGAGCAGGAGGCATGGCTCCTTGGGAGTGAGGCCTCTGCCAGGCAGCGGCTCTGCTCTCTGGTGGATTCTTAAAGTGGAGATTAATCAAGTTCTGTGCTCCAGTACTGCCTGAACAGGGTGTCTTTCTCTTCACGGCAGGGCTCCAGTGACAGAGATCTCATCTTCACAAGGGCAGGAAGGAGAAAGCAGAGAGCAGAAGACCTGGAGCTGGATTTAGAGAGGCTTGGAAGAGGATCCACTAAAGCCAGTGCCTGCTGTCTGCATCTCCCAGGGCTGAGGAGCAGCCACCAGCGGACTCCATTCAACCTCCTGGCTTTCATTATCACCTTAAGCAAGACACTTGGATCGGGTAGTTTTAGAAGCTTATTATGGTTCTTAAATAAGACTGTGGCCTTATTAACCAGGTAACCATCCACCTTGACCTCACCTGTGACTTCTCAGCTGTGACTCGCACCGGAAGGAGCAGAAGGTTTGGAAAGCGGGAACCCAGGCTCTGAAGACATTTCTTCAAAATGGATCAATTTACTATGCTCTCCAAGGACAGGAAGTTACAGGAGGTTTAAACACCATCAAAGGGCCGTTGATTTACAATGTCTCCATGCTTTACCTGACAGCTGAGCTAACTATGCAAGAAAAGCAGCAGATTTGTAGAAAACACTGTCAAATGTTTAAGTACAAACATTTGTTTGGTTAAACAGCAGCTGAGCTCACTACAAATGATAACACTAATTATGGCGGCCTGGGAAGCAAGCATGCCTCTTCCCTCCGTCTCTTCCTTCGTGTTTGGTGGTAATTTAATGTGAGTGAGTACACAAAATGCAATACAAGGAGCCAGGACTAGTTACAACAAGAAAGGAAGAGCCATGCTGCTTTGCATCTATGGGAGGTCTCTTTGTTTTCAACATGGGAATTTAAAAATGACTAAGATTTGCCTGTAGAGACACTTGTTTTTAATGGCTTTCATAGATGCCATGAAATGTCAGGACACGGACCCTTCCGTCTTCATCATAGACCTGAATTAGTTTGAATTTTTTTCCCGTGAGGGCAGCCAAATGCCCTCAGGTACCCGCACCACACCTCCCCATAAGAGGGGAGCAGAGTGTCCATCTCCTTCACGCTGTCCACACAGAGAGACAATACAAAATGTGCCAATAATAGTTGAGGAAATGGAAAACTGAAATATCAACAAGAAGGAACAAAAATTGATGAGCACGAGTTTAGTCCCATCCAGAGGTAAATTCCTCCATGTTTGTTGGATACAACTACGTGCCATCTGGTGTCCATGTCCACAGTCCGGAGTTATGGAGGGTGAGACCAGTGGGTCCCACAGTGACACTGAGCTCCAGGCTCCTCAGTCCATGGCTGATGTGCCCTGACCCCCACCTTTTGACTGTGTCTTCATTACTACATTTTAGGGAAATTAAGTAAAAAAGGAAATTTCAAACTTCTTTTGCTGTTTTCAGTTTTTGATGCAGGGTCTTAGGTAGCCCAGACTAACCTCAAACTCATTATGTAGCCAAGGACCAACACCTGATCCTATGACCTCTGTTTCCCAGGTGATGGGATTATGGACTTTGTTACAGCATCCGACAAATGCAAGACCCTAAAACAGCCTATTTTACTGAATTTAAATGATTTGGAATCAACTAAAATTATTTTACAAAAAGGTATGCTATTTATCAACTGAATTAATATGCAGAAGCCAAATGCTTTTATTTATAAGTAGTAGACAGAAAAAATGAGTTACAATTTTTTTGTAATAGCCATGGAAAATAAAAAAAATGAACAAAAAAGCATAAATAAATCTGCCAAGTAGCCTGTCAACCCTGTAAAGATAGCTTAAAATCCCGAGATATCAGAGATTTCAATAAACAGAAGACAAAGCCACAATGCATATGGCCTCATAACATATTCTAAAGCTATCTGAGCTATGAGCTATATACTTTATATTATCCCAACAAAGAATGACACAAATAATCAGTATCAACTTTTGAAACTAAATTAATTGATTTAAAAGTTTACAACATTTGGAGCTAGGGACAAAAGCCATTGATTAGTATGGGTTATGGATAGCAACAGAACTGGGTGCCCATAAAGCAAAAAGTGGACACATGGCTACACACTGTGTTATTGGCTCAAAGTTAGAAGCAAACCTCTATCTGCTGACCCTTTGGTCCTGGGCTTTCCAGTCATTTATTCCCATTGAATTATAAGAGAGATTTTACATTGTGCTGAAATGAGACTCAAGGAAAAATTCTAAGAGGGAAATTGATGGTTAGTGGGAGCGAGGAAAATATTTCACTGCTTGAGAGCATATAGTTCCTGTTTTTCAGAGCCCCAATGAACAAAAACAAGGAAAATGAGCTCTAAGTGAGCACACAACTAACTACTAGACTTCCCTTGATTCATTGTCAAAGAGCATAATAATACACAAGAACGAGGAGGAGGATGAGCTATGAGAAGTGAGACATAATAGAGCTGGAGAAAGGAAGGCGTGGCAGACCATTATGTGGGGCTTAATATGTTTTCAAGTAAACCTCTGACAACATTTAGCTAATGCTTGGACCGTACTTCATAAAGCACATTATCTAGTAGGACGGACGATCACACAACATTTAGTCCTATACATCTGGGCACAGGAACGTGGAGGCTCAGAGTTTGGTTCAGAGTCCACAAAGCCATGGGAGAAAGGGAAATGGAACCCTCCATGCAACTTCTAGAGTCCTTATTCAGAAAGAGCACTGGCACCTACATCAGCACACGATGGCTCTCCTGCCCATGGGCAAGACGCTCTGAGGTGTGAGTCAGCGTTCTCTCTTCCAGTGGCTTTAAACACACCTTGTGGGAACAAGATGACACCCAAACAGAAGCTGATTTGAGAACTGTAGAGGACAGATGATGATGTTGCATGAGTTCAGGCTGCATGTAGTTAAGGCATGAAAAAATGCACCTGTGGTCTATCCAACAGTCAGAGAATCTGGGCCAAGGAACCACGTGACGTATATCCTCCAAATGATGTCCACTTGAGTGGTGCTTGTAATGAGATTAATCTTTGTTTCCCATTGGGGCACCTTAGATTGACTTTGTTTATGACGGATCATACATAAAAGCAACCCTGCAACATGTACTATACAAACATGCATCTGGACCACAAACCACGGCACATTAGCAAGCAAACAGCACCAAGTCATTTGCCCGTCTCAATTCTTCTCAACAGCATCAACTAAGAAGAAGAAGAAACATGTGAAGTAAACACTCTCCAGAGCAGATCTGGAGCTGGTGTGGATGGAAAGAAAGCATAGATGCTGCTTTCTGCACCATGTTCATTGCCAGGACCTCCTACTGTGTGCAGCCTTGAGCTTTAGTTGCAAGAACATGAAGGGCAGAGTACTGTACTGAGGAAAGAGAGGCAGAAGCATGAGGGTGCAGAGGGGAGCTCCTTGGTGCGTACATCCAGCTTTGAACACTGCTTCTTGGGAGCAATGACTGCTTCTAGCCTGAAGCTTGTGAGACCGTCAATGGAGCATGGGATGGTGCCAGAAGGCAGGAGATGCTCCGAAACAAACAGAAGCACAAAACTGAGGCACCTCAAAGAGTGAAAAATTAACAGAAAGAGTTGTTATTGGTATTGAAAGTTGGGATGATTCAGAACCATAAGTAGTACTGGAAAATAAAAGTATAAAATAAACTATGCGTGAAGTATGCTAATACCAACAAAAGGTTATGAATAAATACATGGGGAGCAATAGACATGTCTTCTCTGCTGATGAATGTCACACAATTTCTGTGGGGAACAAGAAATGATACTCCTAAAATAGTGTGTGCTAAGCATAGTGTTGCTTCCTTTCCTAGGGAACAATGTGGAAAAGGGGATTACAGGGGCCCCCCAGTAGAAATGTCTGAAGGATCCTATGAGAGTAATAAGCCCTAGCTGTGAAACATCGCTGCATATTATGCACAGATTGACAGTAAAGTGCTGGATATGATGGTAAAGCCTCCAGTACCTCCCTCCTCCAAACTCGTAACTGCAAAAAAGCTGGCGAGAGAAAAGGCACATTCTATTCAGCACCTACAACATCCCTAAAATTGTCGAGGTCATCGAAGGTCAACAGCTGCTGTCAGAAGCAAGAGGCACTAAGGTTACATGCTGACTAAATTTATCAAGGGGTTTCCAAAAGAATGTAAGGTAAGAAGTGAGGAAACCTGAAGTCACAGACTTTAGAAAATGGTAATTATCAATGTCAGTGACAAAGGTGCTGGACTAACGGGGATGTTAGCAGTAGAGGATTTGGACACATTCTATAGCTATCAATACGATTTATAATCACTCATGTGTGTGCTTGCCCGAGTGTGAGTGTGTACACACACACATACACACACACACACACACACACACACACACACACACACACACCAATTTAGAAAACCTAAAATAAAATGAAATCTGATGCCCCTCTAAAAAACAAAACAAAACAACAACAAGAAAAACCATACCACCACCACCACAACTAATAACCCCTGGAATTCTGCCATAGTCTACACTTCCTGACAATGAAGACCCTCAGACCGACTTTCTGGGGACTGTGACGTGACGAATCATTAGTAGCCCCGTGGGCAGTGTGTGATGCCACCTTTTATACAGCTCCCCCTTTCCCACCATTTCTCTGCCAGGCCATCAGGCATCAGTGTTAAACTGACTGCTTCCCACAAAAGCTCCAATGACAAAGAGCCTGTAACCAGAACCTCCAAGACAGATCAAAGACAGAGAGTGCACAGGGGGCTCTTCTAGGGACCCAAGGAAGGGGGAAGTTAGATGATGGCAATTACCTGGAAACAGCCTCCAGGGAGCTCTGCCCCCACTCTGACCCCCAGTGGCTGGGAGGGCTCTGGCTTCCCGGATTCAGGCCAATGCGGCATGTGACCAGTGTGTGAGCACCAGTTCAACAACAAGTTCATATTTATATTTATCCTAATGTACATGTTGGTGAGAAGACACATGCTTAAGATCACATTAACTTTTGATTGACTTCCAGAACCCTAAAACACTGACTCTGATGGTGTTACCAGTGATTTTTATGGCTTTTATTAATGGTACCTTAGTAAGGCTTGGGGGGGGGGGCTTTCCTGGTAATGCTGCCTTAAGACTTCATTTATTTTAGCAAATGAAAAAATATTCATTTAAAATTGGGCCAGAAGTATGGGAGTGGAGGTGGGGGGGTTCTTAGTGTGTCTGGGGCTTTCCTGGTGCAGTGCAATGATCTTTATAAAAACGTGGAAGGAAGCTGAGGCTGTGTGAATGCGGAGTCTGCCGTGAAATTGTGAAATCGGCTGATGAGAACCTCCAGCCAGTGCTCCTCCAGCACTGGGATTTCAACCTCTCCTCTCCCCAGAGTGTTTCCTGGGACAGTTTTAATTCTTTGTGGTCTGTTTTTAGGGGTCCCTGCTACCCCACCTTTCCTGTTTATTTTTCAGGACTGTCTACTGCTGGACTCATAAAAACAAAAACAAAAACAAAAAACAAAAAAACAAAACTGAAACAGAAGAAGCACAATCTGAGTCAGAGCAAGTCAGAGAAAAAGTTAAGACATCGGCTAGTTTCAGGGGACCAGGCACCAGGACCTTGTCTCCGAGTCACTGGGCTTTGCCCATTTTTGTCAGCACAGACTTCATTTTTTTCTGTTGGCTTTGAGGTAGGATCTAGCATGGGCACAGACAGCGTCAACTTCAAGGTAGTCCCGCCTCAGGCTGGCAGGCTGAGGATCACAAGCTTTCAAAACTCCATTTGGGTGATGACAAGTTTGCTGTTTGTGCCCAAATAGGTTTCCCTAAATCCATTGCTGTTTAGCCTTTTGTAGTTTGCTTTTGGGTGTCTGTTGTTTTGTCTTTTGTTTACTTGGTTGATGGAGGCTGCAGTCATGAAGAGTGACAAAGGCCACTTTTCTCAGGTAAATTGAAATAGCAGAGCGATGGAGAAGGAAGGGCTCCTGGGCTCAGTTATCTGGAGTTATTCTTAAACATTCTAAGAATATTGAGACACAACCCCCCCCTGGCCTGGTAGAGCAGATTTTTGGTTTGTTTTTGTTTAGTCAAGATGTTTACCTTCGTCAATGCTTTAGCACTTAGTATGGTTACTTTAATGTGTTCCAACCAGATATCAGCCTCACTGGTGGGCTTGCTTGGTAGGGTTTACTGAACTGTGAATCCAAGCCTTACTTCCCACCACACTTGGCAAAAAGAGTTTACTTTTCCCTTTACTCTAATGCTGCCTGGAAATCTGGTGACCCTTAGCTAACATTTAGACTAATGTCTTGCAGATGGAAGGTATCAATTGTTTCCCTAGTCCTTCTCAGTGCAGATGGTCCAATAATAGAATTTTCCCTTTACTGATTAACCGAGTAGTCAGAGAATCCTGCTGGGCACTGCAGAATCCTGGCTTCATCACACTGGACTTTTAACTCTGATCTAACACTAAAACACATGGTCAAAATCATTCTTAAATAGCCCCCTCTCAGTTTTGTTTTTTTATTGCTGTGAAGAGACATTATGACCATAGCAACTCTAATAAAAGATACATTTAATTGGGGTGGCTCACTTACAGTTTCAGAGGTTCAGTCCGTTATCATCATGGTGGGAGCATGGTGGCGTGCAGGCAGACATGGTGCTGGAGAAAGAGAGGAGTGTTCTACATCCTGCAGGCAACAGGAAGTAGTCTGTGACACTGAGAGTAGCTTGAGCAAAGAAGACCTCAAAGCCCACCCCCACAATGATACACTTCCTCCAACAAAGCCACACCCACCCCAAGTCCATACCTCTTAATAGTGCCACTCCCTGTAAGGTAATGGAGGCCAATTACATTCAAACTGCCACATTCTCCAAACTAAAATAGGGCCTCTTTATGAGGGCCTCATTCTCTTTGCATACGTTTTTATTTTGGATCTTTAAACCAAGACAAACAGCATCAAACGGGGTTATGAATTTCCTGTCGTTGTCATGATAATCAGGTTTTATATAAGAAAGCAAGAAACTAGGAGACATGCATTGAAGATGTCACACGTATTTTAAGGATTGCATCTCAAACGTGCCTGTGCTTTAATTAGAATATCCTAGAGAGTCTTAAAAATACTGATGTCAAATATCCTCCCTACAGAAATTGTATCAAAGTCTCTGGAAAGAAAAGTCAGGCTCTTGCACTTAGCAAAACTCCCAGGCAATCTGAAGCAGCCAGGAATGAAAAACCCCCAGCAGAAGTGTGTGAAGCTCAGCGCCTCCCCTGTTCTCACAAAGATAAGTGGGGAATTTCAGCACTGGGTTGGGTGGCGTCTGTGGAGAGGCAAAACAGTAAGGGTCAAAGGGCAAGTTGTGGACACAACAGATCAACAAAACCATGTTCTGAGTGTCTTTGTACACTGTGTAGAGCCATTAGAGACTTCATGATAAGACCAGAATCCTAGCTGGGTATGGTAATGCACACACATGTCACCTCAGCACTTGGGAGATGGAGGCAGAAAGATCAGGAGTTCAAGGTCACCTTCCACTCTATGGGGAGTGTAGGGGAAGCTGTAGCCACGCCTTCTTAGGGGCTGGCTACAAGAGTACCTGAGGGCTTGTGAGGGCGTGGTCAGAGTGAGTAGGGGGACTGCGTTTTCGGTTTCGGTTTCTCTTTGCTGCTTGCTGTACAGACTACCACCGGCTGGCTGGTTCGCTCTGTAAGTAAGGCTTTTCCCTATTAAATACCCTTATATTTCTACCTGACTCCGTATTGGTAATTTCTTACAATAGGGGAGTTTAAGACCAGCCTCGGCTACATGAATTCTATTCAACCATGAACACTTCTTAAGTGCTGTCTAGTGGCTGGCTCTGTCCTTTGGTACTGAATGCTCTCATCTTTTCAGTAATGTAAAATCCCTAGACATTCAGTTCTATGGCTGTGTTTTAACTTGTCCAATGCAATCTTCTTCAGGAAGTTTACTGGACTTTGCTACATTGTGTCCCTTTTATTTTTGGTCATTTCCAATGCATAATAGTAGAGCTCTACATTTCAGCACACCTAAGATAAAAGACATGCTTTATTTAAAAGTTGAATTTGTGTAAAGTTGGTCATTAATTTCATTTGTTGATTTTCCAGTTAGTCTCCGTGAATACTTGATGCAGTTTTGACTCTACCAATAACCCTGGTGAGAAGGGGCATTGGGCTGACAGTGGGCTGTTGCCTTACAAGCCATACCACGCTAGACAGAAATCTTCTGATGCCCAACCAGTGATGACTATACAATTAAATGACTCACAGTAATGAATTCAAAAGGTGAAACTCGAATTACTATTCCCCTAACTTAACAGTAGTTCAAGTGCTCCTAAAAAAAATAACTTCTCTGAACATTCCCCTCCAGATTTTTTCCCTTGATAACTTCACACAATGAGCCAGCCTGGCTATCGACTGGGACTTTTCTGCTCTTCAGAAAGGAACAGACAGGAAGCTGCTTTCTGCCCTATGTTGACCTCGCCCTGGGACAAAACATCAGTAGCAATCGTCCTCATAGCAGAGGTGCGCCAGCTCAGCGACTGTTTCGATGTCTGCCCTTGTGCTCATTATCTGACTAATAAAACTAATTTTGCTGCAGTCATTGAGAGGGGATAATGTAGGCCCTGAAACATAATAGCCGATCCTGCATCCAAATGATTTTCATACTCACAGCAGCTGCTACCCTCTCGGCTATCTCAAAGATGGATGGACTTGGAAAGGGTGTTTTTTTTCATATCACAGATTGAAATTTTCATCTCAACAATAACCATTTATAAGGAGGATGCCTTAGGTCTCTTTTGGAAGAGCACACAGTTATTAAGCTCACATAAAAACAACGTGGTGCATAGAGAGAGTCTCCCAGCCTGCATGCAGTCCCCATTTGACCCTTGCTCTGGCTGGATGGTAGCTATCATGCAGATGTGTTCTCGGAGCAGGTGACTGAGCCTCTAATCTGTGAGTTGATTTGAATGTGATTTTTTAAAATTATTCTTAGCAACCAAATAGTGGTATGCACTCCCTTAACACCCTTAGAAATGGCATGCATCGTAGTCTGCATCCCTTTTGAATAGAAATATTTATGCTCAGGTACTTCTTTTTTTAACAATAAAACAGATCCTCATGAAATGAGAATTATGAGAAATGGGGACACATCCAACTTATGTTGGATGAGTTTGTTGCAAAAAGCATGGGAATAGGAAACAGAAGACGCCCCTACCCTTTGAACCACAAAACTGTGAGTCTCTCTCTACACCTTCCCCTCCCTCATCACTTGGGCCCTAGTTCTATTACCCTCAACGTCCTCCTCTCTCTTTACCTATGCAGTTATATATCTTTGTCTACTTTAAAAAAAAACAATTATTTAGAATTTATTTTTAGGAGTAGAATTGTTAAGGGCGGGATTTGTGGTAGAGCTTTGACCTCTCATGCACAAGACTCCAGATTTATCTCCCAATACTGCCAAGGAAGAGATGCCAATGTATGCACACGATTTCCCCGCCCAACGTGGCAGCTTCTATACCTACCTTGTCAGTCATGGAACCCATACAGGGGACAAGAGATCCTTCCTCTGAGGTACCTCTATTAATAATATTGAGGATTATTGAATGTTTGACATGGCCAAGGTATTATGGCAATGCAAATGGTCCTGGGTATATTTTGAATCAAGAATGTTTTCAGTTATTATTATTTCAGTGTAATAATAACTGAAATATGGTAATATTCCTAATGCAGGCCTATGGGAGTAGCACAGAGCTGTAAACTAAGCACTCAAACAGCTGGGAGAGAGGATGAGTCTGAGGCCAACTGAACCACAGAGTGAGACTTTGAAAAAGAACTTGAGACGACAACAACAGTACAGGGGATGGGGAGATGGACCCATGATAAAATCACTGGTGGCTTTTCCAGAGGACCTGAGTTTGATTCCCAGCATGGCATGGCAGTTTGCAACAGTCTATAACTTGAATTCCAGGAGGTTTGATGATGTCTTCCCACCTTCATGGGCCACCAGGCACACACAGAGTACACAGGCATGCGTGTAGCCAAACTACTCATGTATATAACAAACAAACAGCTCTCAACATACACATGAATGACTGACCCTAGATATGACAACAATGAGGATAAGGGGTGCTTGGCTATTTTGTGTAGAAAGAGTCCCAGTTAGTTTTTAATTGTTATTATTGAACTCCAAAATTGAGTATAGCTAAGTGGGGGATATTAAAATCATCCATACTGCATATGGCTGCCTCTGTACTCCAGTGGAACAGAACACCATGACCCAGATTTATCATCTTGGTGCCTCTTCCCTTCCTGAAATATCTACTGGAAGGAATGGTTCAAAGCCCTCAGCTAGAAATTCCTTACCCAGCCTTTTCTCTCTTCTTAGTCTTCATTGCAAAGTCCCCAGCACTATTCTTCTATAAATGTTACCACTTGCCTGTCTCCTCAACATTCGTTTCTCTCATCACTACCCACACAAAGATATTGCAGAGTCAAATGCTACCCCTTTCAGTAGAATTCAGTTCCCCACAGACATGCAAAGAGTAGGAAAATATCAGTAAATGTGAATTGCCTTGGGAAACTTAAATAAATGTATGAGCCTGTCAAGATTAGACACTGACTCAGAGAAAACATTGAAGAGCAATCAAACCAGGGACAGAGACATGGTGCCTCAGTCACAATCATGACTGCTCCTGCAGAGGACCTGAGTTTGGTTCCCAGAACCCACATCAGTCAGCTCACAACTGCCTCTAACTCCAGCTCCAGGAGATTCAATGTTCTCTGGCCTCTGCAGGTACCTACACACATACACACCATCCTCCCCCAACACTCACATAATTTAAATTAATAAAATAAATATGTTTTAAAGAGCAGTCAAACTATTTAAAACATTGAGGACAATGGTGAAAACAGTGAGCTATACAGGGAAGCTACCACATAGCAACTTGGGTTTCTGCTCATAGTCACATGAGGAATGAGGGTCTAATATAAAATAAAATATGTAGCCTAAGAACACATGGATTAACAGCAATCCAAATGAAATACATAAAATTTTGATTTACTCCCATAATATGTATAAAAAAAATGTTCTAAACTAAGTCATTTAGTCAAAGGATTGAAAGACGCCAGTGTAACAGAGACACATCCTTATTTTCTCAAGTTCAGAATCTTCTCTGGTCCTTTTTCATTTTCATTTAATTTCTTATGGTAAATATCTCAAATAAGTATCCAGAATACACTGAATCTTCAGCCTGACATCCGACAATACAAACAGAATTAAAATTTACTTAAACTTCTTCATATTATTTAATAATAATCTTTCAAGACAGGGGCTTAAGTAGCTCACACTGGTCTTCAATTCCCTATGTAGTCAAGTATAGTCAAGGAGGACCATGAACTCCCCCACTCTCCCCTTCCTCTCCCAAGGGTAAAATTTCCACTCCTGGTTTCGCTTTTGTTTTAATGAGAATTGCATTACCATTTATAAAATGATATTTGTTTTATGAGCAATTTGAGGCTAGGTTTTTATTGTTCATTTTAAACTTTTAGATCAGTTTCTTGTGGATTTAAGATAATAAGATTTATAAATTCTAAGAATATACTTGGATGATTTTTATATGTAACTGTTTCCACAGTCAGACAAAAGGTTGTTAGGCACTGGTCATCCACTCCCTCTCTCTTTCTGTCCCTGCCCTGTCTCCCTTTCTTAAGTAGAGTCTTACAACATGACTCTGGATGGTCTTGAACTTGCTACTTAGACAAGACAAGCCTTAAAGTCAGAGACCTTCCTGCCTCTGCCTCTTGAGTGTTGGGATTAAAGGTGAGCACCATTCCTCCTGGCAGATTTTCCCCCCATTGAGCATCATGCTTTTGATGGACATTCATGTTGTTGAATCAAACAGTACTTTATTCCTTTCATGTTGTTGACTAGCAAGAAAACAACTCTCTCATTCTACTTCTGATGGCTTATTAGTTTGCTCCCTGTTGCTGGAATAAATACCATGACCAAAAGCAAGTAGTAGAAAGAAAGAATTTCCCTGTTTATACATCCACACCACAGTCCATCAATGAGCAGGAACCTGAAGGCAGGACCTGAACTACAGACTGTGGATGAGTTCCTTACTAGAGGGTTCCTTCTGGCTTGCTCAGCCAAATTTCTTATACAGCCCAGGCCCACATAGCTAGAGATGGTACCTCTGTCCCAGCAATGGTTGGTGCCCCTTCATCAATTAGCAATCAAACTCTACCTCACAGACATGCTCACAATCTGATGGAGACAATCACTCCCTTCTGGGTACCAAGTTGACATCTGAAGCTTACTGTGAGTTGTTAGCATTGTGGAGCAGACACTCTAAGAAATCTAAAGTGGAGCCATAGTCCTCCTTGTAACTAAATTGTCAGAGAGATGAGCTCACTCTTACAGCAACAAAAAATAAATTGTGTCTAGACAAATTCTTCTCATTTGTCTTCCTCTTCTTGCTTCTGCTGGTTCCTTTTATATACTGAATAATTTTTATAAAGTCTCTAGTGCACCCAGGGCATTTATGTTTTCTGAAATGGTGAAAGCACCTTCACAAAATTCTTTCCTTGCACTGAGTGAAAACTTTCTCGTGACAATGGCATCAACTTCTCTACCCTTATTGTCCACCCTGCAGCTCTAGTTAATGAGCAGGGGCAGCAGCACACCTGCACAGCATTATCCTTTGTAGCATGGCCCCTTTTTCCTGCTGATGACTTAACTTGCAGTGACATGTATTCGGAACCTCATGTGCAATCATGGGAAACAAAGATTTCTACTGTTTTCCTGCATCATTCTTTGGGATGAGAGTGTTATGTAGCATCTCTTTGAATTGCATTATGTCAGGATATTTGAGTTTTAAAATTGCTGTTTGCATTGTTGATTTGAGTTTCATTTAAATAATATTTAAATGAATTTTGGTTTGAGATTAGAACAGAATATCCAGCAATTTCTGAAATATCCTTAAACATATGCTTGCCATTTTGTATTATGTATTTTGGTGAAGTTGTGTGCCAGCCTGGAGAGTTATAAAATCAAAACATTAATCAGCTGTGAAAACCACTGAAGAGGCTGTACATGCTGCAATGCCAGAGATTCAACCAATGGTTATTTTATACTTTTATGTTTGTGTAGATACATGAGTGTGCACGTGTGTGGAGGTCAGAGGTCAACCTTGGGTGTCACTTCTTAGGACTCATACAGCTTCTATTTTGACAAGGGGTCTCTCAGTGGGAAATGGGTGGCCAGGAACCTCCTGAGACCCACCCATCCCAGCCTTTTCATATCTGGGACAACAAGCTTCTGCTATCACACCTGGCTTCCTAAACGGGTGCTGGTATGTGACTCAGGTCTCCAAGCCTGAGTAGCAAGGCACTGTATCTACTAAGCCTTCTTCCCAGGCCCCAGTTAATTCCATTGTAAAAACTCAACAAGCATGTTGATCTCATTAAAATATACTTTTCTTTCATCTTAAATAAATGGCAAAATATTTGTATGATGGAGAATTATCTTAAAGTAAATTTCATTCTGGTTCATTATCACTGCATGTTTGATTTGAACACATTTGATATACTTATATGTTTGATATACTTGAGTTCACTTAAAATATCATGAACAAAAATGAATCAAGGGGGAAGGAACTTTACACAGTTAAAGACATGTTGTAATCAAGGAAGGGAGCATGACATCACAACAGTTACATTCATGGTCATTTTTAAGCCTCCTCTGTCACCAGGGACCTAAGCAGAAAGCCAAGTTGCTTATTCTCCAACACAAGTAACTAAGATTATCAACTTTATTCTGACACATTTCACGGAAGACAAGACTGTTGAATAGATGAACAATGTGTGAGGTCAAGGGACATTTAAGATACCCAGAAGGCATTTGTTTTGAAGGGTTACTCACCTATAGCACAGAAAGACCTCATTCCTGCAGACATAAAATTACACAAAGTGAAGCCGAAGCCATTAGGTGGAATTCAAGACACCAGGAGCTATTCTGAAATGGCTTTTTAAATGTGTATGAACAGCAGTTCCGGGCTATGTGAGGTAACTGCAAGAACATCTTTTTTTGCTGTCTTTTGGGGGATTTGGGATGGAATAGGGCCATGGGGTGGGGGTGGGGGTGGGGGTGCATTACTACCATTGAAAGCCATTCTTGCTCCAAAACAACGGATTTGAAAAAGCCCACCCCTTGCAGCTCCCAGGTTAGGGAGCATAGGTGGTTGTTGACTTCCCATTTTCATTCTGTGCCAAATTCCTCAGAGTTAGATCTGGTCAAAATAGCAGGTAATTTCATTTGAATGATAAGCAGCTCAGTTGGGGAGGAAGGAGACAGGAAAGAATAGAGGCTCCATGGAGCTAGTGCACCATGGAGCTAGCGTATCCCTGCTTGTACTTTGCTGGGAAATGAAGATGGCAAAGTTTGTGAGCCTGACTAAATGTTTCGTATTGGGCTTTACTAGTACTGACACAGGCACTTAGACAGTGGGCTCTGACTGAATCCCTGCAGCATAGCTTCAAAGATAAAGTCATGTGATAGAGGACACGGTGGTCTAATGTCTCAGACTGTTTATGTTGTAAGGTTGACTAGAATACCAGGTATGGGCAATTCATCATCTAGGAGACACCCTTGTTGGAGGGAGTAAGCAAAACTCACTGTGGTGATCGGATTCCAGTAATGGTCTTAGTTTATTAGTCTTAAATTCTTGGGCATTCCTGTCAGCCCTCCCATATGACCGTTCCCCAAGCAACTCCCTGGCCACGTCAGTGCAAAGAAGAGGCAGCGGTTTCGGTGTTCTTTTAATCACAGGGCCATTGTCCCTTCGAAGTTCAGAGGGGGACTGTTTATAGCAAGGCTCTTTCCACGGAGTCTAATTCTCTGTGGCGTATTTTCTGTAGTGGCACTGAGGAGACTCGCTGGAGACCTCACCAGATTGAAGAGATGGTGTCCCCCAGGAAGCAAAATATTCAACTGGAGCTTACAGTGTGCTGCTGTTTCCTATGAACAACCTTTTTTTATCTAAGGAGGCACATATGAGGCTATGAGATGCAAAAGAAAGCTTTATTTCCTCCCCGAAATGTCACATACCATGAAGGACACTACCTAATGCCACAGTGGAGGAAGGACTGCTGGCTGGGAGCGATTTCTCAATGTAAAGGAATCCTCTAATGGGAGAAAACCATGCAGAGAAAGCATTGTGGACTAACTGCAGACAACTTACAATGAGACATTTCTGCAAAATCAAATAGAAAGTCTTAAGAGGCTTTAAAATTCATCTAGGAGAATCACATCCCTCAGAGACGTTTGAGATACTGTGTCTGATGCACTTGACACAGTGTTTACAAGGTAATCTAGGAGTGACAGGTGCTCTTGGCTAGCTCAAAAGCACACACTGGGAAAAAGAGACCAGCATTAAGAAAGGCAGCAGCTGCTGCTACAGAGCAAGGCACAAGTAGTGGACCCAGGGGCCTCTCTGCTTCAGCTGATGACACAGACCGGGCGGAGGGCAGGTGTGGCAAGAACTCCTTCAACACACACTCAGGAAAGATGAAGAGATGGTGTCCCCCATCTGTCTGAACGGTGGCTAATGTGATGGCGGAAGTTATAAGGCTCTATGATTAAGAGCATAGGCTATGGAAAAATACGTCTTATTTGGGTTTCAATGATACCAAGGTGGCAGACATATTTTCTTAATTGTTTGCTGGCTGGAACAGAACTGAATCTCAAATTAATCAATCTCTCCTTCTCTTCCTCTCTCTTTCTCCCTCTCTCCTTCCTTCCTTCCTTTCATTTCTTCTTTCTCCTTCTTTCCTTTTTGCGTCTTCCTTTCTTTCTCTCAATAGAAAACGGATGGAGTAGAGAAGAACAAGATGTGTTCACATGTACCAAGAGGTAGTGTTAGACCCCCGAAAACTCAAGTATCCGGGGTCTCAGGCCAGGTTCGCGGTCACCCCAATCACCAGGCGGATTCGAGAGCTTGCTGCAAACTGCACGAGGCTTTATTGTAATTTAACGAACTAACCCCATGTTAGCTCGGGTCTTTCACCCACCCGCCATGGCAGACGGCTAGAAAAAGACGGCTCCTTGGGTCTCCCAAAAGATCTTATAGGGCAGCGTAAGGGGAGTGTCTAGGGGTACGCACAGGCTCACGATTGGTGTGCCTCCAGGCTTGGAGGGCTTGCCCTGTGTTGATTGGTCAACTGGTTGTTATGGCTCATAGGCCCTCCCAGGGTGGTTGCTATGCTCTCTACGTCATTGTCGTGCGCTTGTCCGTAAAGCACACCCAGGGTCGTAAAGCATAGCGCCACCAGCTAACTTCCGATTGGCTCCTTGTCACGAGACAGGCATCTGACTTTCTAGTGACTAACTTCTGATGGGTTCCTTGTCACGAGACAGGCATCTGACCTCTACGTGACCAAGGTAGGTTTATGGCAAGCACGTGTTCGGCTGTTATGGCTGCCAAAAGGGAAGCCGGTTCCTTCATTCCCCCATTTTCTTTTTTGTAAATTCCAATCATGGAATTGCTGTCTCTCTAGCATCCCCATCAGGGAGTGATAGATACTGGCATCCCCATGCAAGGGAGTTCCCTTTGACTTAGCATTTTAACCAGGGAAAATGGACGGCGAAATTCTTTTCCAAACTGCTTCCTGCTGACTTTGGGACGAAGTTAGGGACCCCAGAAGGTTGAAATGCTAGTCAAAAGCAAAAAGGAATTTAGGCAATGGGGAATCCATCAGGGGCTTCTGGTTAGCAGACACTGTTGCAGAGACAGGGGGTGTCCATATCAGCTGAACTGGTTCACATCCATAGCAAGTCTAGGGCTCGCAGTCTATTTAGAACAGCCTGTAGTCAGCAACTGATACTCAGATGTCAGCCAGAAGCAGAAACCTGTTTAAGACATGTTTAAACTAGGAACAGAGGTTAAAACTTATTTACTGAAGCCCACAGTGCAGAAAAAGCAGATATCTCGATATCTGTTTAAACAGCAGGAACATACTTAGCAAAAACTACAGATTTGGGCTATAAGCATGTACATTTTTTTTCTGTCCAGAGAGCCAGGTATGGATTGGACAGAGGTGCCTTTGGTCTGATGAAAAGCCCTTTAAGTTTGTACTTAGATGACAACCAAAATAAACTTAAAAACCTTGAGCTTGTGCCTGAACAGTAGATAGTTACTATTTTATCAGCTAACATACTGACTAGTCTATAGTGGATCTGACTGACTGATGCTGTCAAGCTGACAACCAGTAATATTTCAGAGATCTGAGAAGGGTATACTTTATCCGAATCTACTAAAAAGTGACAGAAGCCAGTCTATATACAGTTAGCCACACCCAAGTTTCTCCATTACCGCTGGAGGCAGGTGTCTTAAAGACCAGTAATCTTCGCCAGGCCTATACTGTGAGAGTTTTTTTCTCTCTGTGGAAGAGGGACATGGAAAAGACTGACCTTGTTTTGTCTAGGCAAAGGGGTGCAATCAATTTTCCAGTGTCCAGCAGCTTTGTCCACAGTCTCGGCCAGGTTCTGGCAGGCGGCAGGTTTCACATCTGAGCATCTCGCTCACTGGTCCAGGTGCAGGAACTGGGTTGCCTCATAATCTTTGGAGACTTTGGGTCACTGTCCAGATCTGGCAGTCTGTCTGACATTATAAACTTTAAAGATAACAATTTAAATGCCATATTCTGAAGATCTCTGAAGCATTAGAGGTCTGTTTTAGTTACTTGCCTTAAGCATACAAGAAGCACACAGGTGGCTAGTTAAAGTCTTTCTGTAATACAGCTGAACTTAAAACTATATAGAGCTACCTTACATTTTTTAAACAGTAGCTTAACTTCTTTCTGAGGCAGGGTTTTTCTGTGACTTTGGAGCCTGTCCTGGAATTCGATCTGCCGGACCAGGCAGGCCTTGAACTCATAAAGATCCATTTGCCTCTTCCTCCCGAATGCTGGGATTAAAGGCATGTGCCATCAACATCCTGAGCTTAAAGGTGTGTGCTACCAACATCCTAAACTTAACTTCTGAAAACACAAACTGTAACAGATTAGCATCTTTTATAAAACAAGAACTTTACATTGTCAGGCTTTGCTTAGAAATAATTCTAAATTGAAGCTCTTTAAGTACAAACATTAATAAAAACAAACATTTGAAAACTGGTTTTAAAAAGAAATTTAAATTCCCTTAAGGTCTTTCTGTAATGTATAGAAGCATTAACATTTTAAATCTTAATTGAAAAACTTGTTTCTAAGATGGTACCTCTAATTTCCATGCGGTCATCTTTAGTCAAGATGGCGGTTTAAGTATTCTTTTTTTAACTTTAGCAAAATGGCGACCAGTCAAGTCATGTGACCAGTTACAAAATGGCCGTAACTTGCTTTGCTTAACATGCTTAAGTTTATACCAGGAAATAGAACATTTTTAAAACAAGTATACATAATTTACTTGAGAAATAAACAGGACTTTTTAAAAAACAAAATCAGCTTAATATGGTTAAAATTTTAACTTATATTACCATTTTTAAAATTTATTTGTAGACATGAGAAACCATAGCACAGTTTACATTTTTTTTTTTTGGCTTGTAACAACCTTTTCTCTGACCTTCGACAACTTTCCTTTGACCTTCTACAACTTACTTTAACCCTCTATAACTTTCTGTAACAATCTTTTTCTCTGACCTCCAACAACTTGCTTTAATCCTCTATAACTTTTACCATTTGTTTTAACTCTCTTTAACCTTTTATTTTATTTTTTTGACTTTCTTAGACATTTTTAGACAATTTTTTTTTATTATTTAAGTTTTTTACATTTTTTTTCTTATTTTTTAGTTAACATAAAAATTTTGTCAAAGTCCCTTTTATAGTTCTTAATAACTTTAAGGCCATTTAGATGTCCGGATCAGGCCAGATAAGCTCCATGTGCTCAAGGCAGAGAGACCTGGGGTAGGGGTGCTGCTGGTAACCCCAGACCCTAGGCCAATCCAGGTGTGGGAAAAAGACTCGTGCGGCCCCCCTGCATACCATGTGTGTAGAGCACAAAGAATGCCGGGCAGCTAGGCAAATGGCAGGGACCCATGGGACCGGCAAGTGGGGATAGGGAAAGACTCACCTACATGGGCCAGGCTCAGCTGTAAGGGCTGCAGCAGTGGTTCGAGTTCAGAAAAGCAGCCTCGGGGGACTCCAACATAACACATTCTAACCCGTGACACATGGCAGAACTCCTTTCCCGTGCCATGTGCTTAGGGCAACAAGAAAAGACCCCTGACCCATGCATGCCACAAATATGAGACATGGAGACATTAGACAGGACAGACATTAGACAGGACAAACCGCGGCAAAGAAATGGTGCCCCAAACCAAAATTACAACCAAACCTTGGACTTTCATCCAGGGTGGAACCAAGGTTCTCGCAAGTCTGCTTACCCTATGGTTCAATTACAAATTCTGCGCAGATCAAATACAAATTACAAATTCTGCGCAGATCAAATCAAGCAACCCTCGGACATTCATCCAGGGCAGGACTTTAGGGTCATCCCCAGAAGTCCGAATTACAAATACAAATTCTGCGCAGATCAAATACAAATCATGGCACCAAACAAAACAGCAAGAGACAAAACAAGAAACATAGAACATTGAACATATATAAGTTGCGAGCTCTAATCATCTTACCTCCAAGATCGAATCCACTCAGGTGAAGGGTGGTCGCAAATCGCGGACGAGCCCCCAAAATGTTAGACCCCCGAAAACTCAAGTATCCGGGGTCTCAGGCCAGGTTCGCGGTCACCCCAATCACCAGGCGGATTCGAGAGCTTGCTGCAAACTGCACGAGGCTTTATTGTAATTTAACGAACTAACCCCATGTTAGCTCGGGTCTTTCACCCACCCGCCATGGCAGACGGCTAGAAAAAGACGGCTCCTTGGGTCTCCCAAAAGATCTTATAGGGCAGCGTAAGGGGAGTGTCTAGGGGTACGCACAGGCTCACGATTGGTGTGCCTCCAGGCTTGGAGGGCTTGCCCTGTGTTGATTGGTCAACTGGTTGTTATGGCTCATAGGCCCTCCCAGGGTGGTTGCTATGCTCTCTACGTCATTGTCGTGCGCTTGTCCGTAAAGCACACCCAGGGTCGTAAAGCATAGCGCCACCAGCTAACTTCCGATTGGCTCCTTGTCACGAGACAGGCATCTGACTTTCTAGTGACTAACTTCTGATGGGTTCCTTGTCACGAGACAGGCATCTGACCTCTACGTGACCAAGGTAGGTTTATGGCAAGCACGTGTTCGGCTGTTATGGCTGCCAAAAGGGAAGCCGGTTCCTTCATTAGGAAGAAGAAAAAGAAGCAGGGAGGTTGTGATAAGTTGAGGAATTGAAGATCTAGAGCAGTGGCGTGTGTTGGTAATTCCAGCACATAAGAGGCTGAGGCAGAAAGGTCACCATAATTCCCATGCCAGACTAGGCTACAGAGTGAGACCTTGCCTCAGACTTGGTACAGGAAGAGGGTGAATTTTGGTGCACAGGAAGGATGAAGGGCAATTGTGAGTGTGGCAGATGCTGGGGGGAGGGGCAGGAAGGGAAAAGCATACCTGTGCTTCGTGAGGAAGGCAGGCTCCAGCATCAATCACCACAGAAGGTGCATGCCACAGCTGTTGTAATTTAAGAAAAGCAGCTCAAGAGTGAAAGACACCATGCAACACAGTTCAAGAAGAGGATTTTTTTTTTAATTAGGGGTAAGGATTGTAAAAAGGGGAAAGAGGAGTGAGGAGACAGGCCTCTAGGGACTGCAGCAGCAGGAGAGAGAGTAAAGAAGAGCAGAGAGAGAGACAGAGAGAGACAGAGACAGAGACAGAGACAGAGACAGAGACAGGGGGGGATGGGAGGTGGGCGGGGCCCTTTTAAAAGGGAACGTAGTGAATGTGCACAGGTGATGCTCTTAGAGGCTGCAGCTGAGGGCGAATCCTGTCAGAAGCCCAGAGACAGGGCAGTACAGACGCCTGAACACTAACAACAGCCACTGCTTTCTTGCACTGATCCTCTTCTAGATCTCATTTCATTTTGCACCAATATAATTTGAGTCATTGGGAAACATAGCCAACATGTTCTGACAAACTTACTAGAACAATGATTTACTCTAGCTACCTTTGAAGATGTACCTTTGGTCAGTGGAATTTTCACATAAGTGAAGGGGCTCATTGCAGAACCAGAGTTCTCAAAGAATTTAAAGAGGGTCTGAAGACATCTCAGAGGTCAGGACCCTTGGTGCTTTTCTAGCGTTTGTTTTCTGCACCTACATTAGGGTGCTCACAACTGCCTGTGACTCCAGTCTGATGCCCTCTGCTGGTCTCTTTGGGCACTCACACACAGGTGGCATATACTTACACACACACACACACACACACACACACACACACACACACACACACACACACAAAATAATCAAAATCAAATACAAAAAGTTGGCTTGTTTAGAAAATCCTTATCATTTTTGCCCTAAGCTATCTGGTGGCAGTAATGGAATCAAACAGTATTTAAAAATAGCATTTTTGATTTATCTGGAAACCTTCGCGATCTTCATGCTAGGAAAAATAACTTAAAATCAGCACAGAAAACAAGTGAAACAAAAGGCTTAAAATAATGAAATGTTACTTTGTCATCATGGTAATTCCTTCCCACTCCCAAGGCACTGTGCCTCTGGGCTCAGGCTCTCAGGGATTCAGACTCCTTAGGTGTCTGGGCTCCTCTGAAATCTTGCTGCAGTAAGTCCAGCTGAAGGTTAATTTCAGGAGGAAGCTGAGTGCTATCCAGAACAATGAAAACAGGAACTCAAATTCCAGATGTTTCTGGAAAGCTAAAGATCAAAGATTTTGTGCTCCCGAAATGTCACTCAGTTTCTGGTTTTGTGCTTTGCCTGCAAGAAAAGAGCCATCCATGTATTCAAGCCTACAACCTTAGCAACTTGTTCCAAACCAAAAGGAAATACTTTCTCAGGTATGTGTCTTCCATGAAGGCAAGATCAGGCCAACTCAGTGCTGTGGGAATTCCCATGGGGCCTAGAGCTTGACCCAGAATATAATGGGTTTCCAGTCTGTACCAATTGGTCTCGGCAGGTTGTGTGGTCCTTGGTTCTTGGTCTTGCATCTGAGGACTCCAATAGGCTGAGTGGCTGACAGGCTGTAATTCATAACTATGTTCATAATTATGCCTGTGACATAGAGGTTTAAGGACGACTCTGTTTTGTGTCCTCCAGCCCATAACACGGGTCACAGCAGCAGCAATTCATAGTCTCAGCCTTCACAATCTGACTGAACACTTGCCACTACTTGAGTTCTGCAATGTGCAAATTCTTTGACTTCCTTTACATTTGAATTTCTGGTTTTAGTCCCTGTCCATTAATTTCCTCTACTTTGGCAATCCTCTAAGTATCCTGGGAAACTGTACAGTTGTAAAATGAGGACATTTGTACCTATCCTATGTAGCTGTTCTGACGAGTATTTAAGTCCATATACTCTATGTAAAAGCATTAAACATTTGCTTTCTGATGAGTGCTGTATGTTATGTACACATGAAGTCTACAGAAAGTTATAAAATAATATATGTACACTTATGATAAATATGCACATATGAGTCTTTGTTTTTAAAAGTGAAATCCTTGCCACTTGGATGTTCAGGGGTGTGGGTTCTTATTTTTTTCTTTGCAGTTAACTTTGGGACGCTTCTGGTAGCATGGCTCCAAACTCACTGCCTTCTTGGATTGGTCTAATAGACCAGGGATTCCATCAATTATATTCTTCATTTCAGTTACAGTGTTGTTTATTTCTAGATTTCCCTTTTTAGTCTTTCTCAAAGTTTCCATCTCTCTTAGTGGAAAGCAATTTCTATATGCTTTTTCCATTTAAGCTATGGCATGTCAATCAGTTATTTCATTTCATATCCCTTGTCTGATGCCTCCAAAGATTTCATTTTGTATGAATCTCCAGCTGATTTGTTTTTCCATTCATGTGTTTGTCCTTGTCTGTTAGCATGACTCTTACTTGTTTATCATGTTCAAGTTGACATAGTCAGGGCAAACAGCCCTGGCCTGTGAAGTTTAGGGTGGCTCTGGCTAGCTTTGAGACATTCCACTTTTTCAGTAGCTGTGCAAAGCCTAAGCTGAAAACTCTTTCATTGGTGTCCCTGTTGTTTTCTTCTATGTTGTCTTTTCTTAAACGGAGATGGCACCCACATTGGAGAATATAACCCTCTATAACTTTAGACACATGGGATCCAACACTCTATTCTAGTGTTGCACCCACCACACACACACACACACACACACACACACACACACACACACACAAATTTTAAATGAGTAAGCGAGTGTGATCACACTTGTATTTGGGGACCAAAGCCTTGCCCCTACCTGTTCCTTCAGTCTTAGACTTGTCTGTAACATCTCAAATCTATCATCTCTGTCCACTGTGGAGTTTCTTCCCTGTGTTTTTCACATCCTGCCTGGGCTTTGGGCCCAATTCAAAGTTTACCTTCTCCAAAAAGATGCAAGTCTTGAGTCTACAGTGACAGTCTGCCCTCTGGATTCTTACCATTTTTTTGTCTTTTGTAGATGGGTAATATGGAAGGATGTCTGGTTGTGGCTTGAAAATATGACACCTCAAAGCAGAAGACCTTTTGAAAGCATGATACATGGAAACTCCTATGCCTCAGCGTTCTGCCCCTGTGATAAAGTAACCTGAGGACAAACAGGGCTTTATAGGCTCGTTGTCCATCATGGTGAAGCAGGTGTGGCAAGAGGAACTTAAAGTGGCTACTCACACTTCACCCACACCAAAAAATCAGAGTGAGGAGCCAAAGGCCTTAGCTGGCTTATTCAGTCCAGGACCCCAAGTCCAGGGATTGGTGTCACCCACTCTTAGACTGGGTTTTCTAACTTAATCAACCTACTTAAAATAATTCCTCAGAGGAGCAAAAATATGAACAGAGGAGTCAAGACCATGATGGGAAAACACACAGAATCAGGGAGAGATCACTGACTCAGGTCTGAGAAATAGGGAGTCTGTATAAGACCAAACTAGACTCCCTTAATATAGGTGACAATGGTGTGACTGGGACGATATATGAGACCATGGGCAGTGGGTCCATGACCTAACACTAATGCACAAACTGACTTAGTGGAGCCCATTCTATATGGAGAGACGCCTTGCCCAGCCTAGACACAGGTGTGGGGGTGGAGAGGTGCCTTGGTCCTGCCTCAACTAGATAATGAGACAGATTTAAGAGACTTCCTACGGGAGGCCTCACCCTCTCCATGGAACAGATGGAGGAGGGAATGGAGGGAGTGGGAAGAAAGGAGGAAGGGGGAACAGGGATTGGGATGTAAAAAATAAATTAATTTAAAAAAAGAAAAATAAGATAATCCCTCAGAGGTATAACCAGTGCCTGCCTCCCACGTGACTCCCACTTGTCATCACAAACACATAGTTTGTAACAGAGCAGGGTGCAAGCAGCTGGTTATCTCATTTCTTGTTCATTTATCGATGCAAAGTGTTCTAAAAATACCAAAGAATTTAGCCTATCTGTAGCTAGCATTTATGAAGAGCAGAATTCGATTCAGCAGTTGTCTTCTGCTGCTGAGCACAGAATAAATAAATGCAGAGAGCTTTGGAGCACGTCTACTCCCTCCACACGCACCAGGCCCTTGTGCCTTTTTGCTGCCATGCCTGTTTTCAGATTAATGCATGCACTTATCAGACCATCCTCAGTGATCCTCAGCCGTCTGCCATGCCCTGTGTGCACTTGACTCTGAAATGACTGCATGATATCCGCAAATGTGGATTGTGTTATGATCAATCACTTTATTTGTAGTACAATTATGCATCTGCACTAAACAACTTCAAGTCTTTCTTATTAAAAATAACTGCATGTTCCACAGGCATTTCTATAAATATATCCAGCGTTACACTGCTCTCTATATATAACTAATGTGGTTTCTGCACTATCGATCACACAGACACATATGTGTCCAAAACTATTAGCTTAGATTGCCAGGAAGGGCTCTTGATGAATGTGTGGAATGCCCTTTTTTTTCCAGAGTCAAACATATGGTTTTGGCACCAATTTTCAGGCCAGCTTCATGCTCAACACAAAGATAAAATATACTAGATTTGCTTGTGTAGAAGCTGCTCACGCAACCTACATTCCAGAATGCCAAGGGGCATTACATCAAGGAAAATCTCTATTCTTCCTGTTCTTGGTGTTCACTAGAACTACCGTCCTGTAGCCATCACCACTGCACACACTTTCTGTGCTACCAAGAGCTGATTAATTTACCAATGGTGTCAAATAAGGACTAGCCGGAATTTTCCTCATTGATAATCAGAATCATCAGCAAAGACTTTGAGTGCAGCAGCAGCTGAGCTCAGTGGTTTTGTTATTATTAGACTGTGATCAGATGTCAGAATGGGAAGGACAATTTGGGTTCCATGTTTACCTGTACTACTGTGCTGGACAGTTTTATGCCCGCTTGATACAAGCTAGAGACATCAGGGAAGAGGAGGCCTCAACAGAGAAAATGCCTCCATAAGATCAGGCTGTGGGCATGCCTGTAGGGCGTTTTCTTAATTAGTGATTGATAGAGGAGGGACCACCCATTGTGGGTAGTGCCTCCCTGGGCTGGTGGTCCTGGGTTCTATAGGAGAGCAGGCTGAGCAGGCCATGGGAAGCAAGCTAATAGGCATCACCCCTGCATGGTCTCTGCATCAGCTCCTGCCTCCAGGTGCCTGCCCTGCTTGAGTTCCTGTCCTGACTTCCTTCAGTGATGTGGAAGTGTAAGCTGAATAAACCCTTCCTCCCCAACTTGATTTTGGTCATAGTGTTTCATCACAGCAACAATAACCCAGACTAGGACAAGTATCAACACAACAGGAGATTTCATACTTAAGTCCTAACAGAGTTAAACACTTGAACTTACTGTTCATGGTTGAACTGGAATCCCTGGAAAGGAGTTTCTGCTACACATGAAGGGTCCTGCCTTGGCCATTAGTGCTGACTTTTGTTCAAGTTTTAAGTGTGTCAGTTGCTATAGCATTAAGGACATAGCTATGACAAAGCAAAACCCATACAGACAATGAGCCAAGATGGCTAGGAATAGTTCTTTAAATGCAGAGTATTAAATAACGTGAACCAAAACAAATAAGAGGAAGAGGAGAGTGACAGATGAGATGATAGCTTAACAGAAGCCTGAATCAATGAGCCAGCAAGGAATCCAAACACACATTTGAGAGACGCGCTTTGAGGCTGAAGGAAGGAATGTGTAGAGTACTGCTTCGCCACCAAATGTCAGAGCTTGTCCTACCTCTTCAGAGGAGCCATGCAGGTACAGCCAAGCAAGCAGGGACAAAGTGTTAAGAAATGGGATCAAGGATATAATACAGGTGAGAGCTGTGTTTTGATGTTTTCATCTATCAAAGAAAAGGACTTGGATCTGTGTCCGCTGCAAGGATGTTTCAAGGATGTCTACAGTTGCATAAACTTAGTTGGCTTCATAGTGTTTGTCGAGTGAAGAAATAAAAGGATTAAAAAGTCAAAGGACTTTAGAGCAAAACCTTTGGCAGGACAAAGTGGCTAGGATTGTCCTATCTTGGTTTTTGCCCCATGTTCTATGCAAGGTCACATGTCTGTCTACTCAGGAGGCTGAGAAAGAAGAATCTCAAATTGTTGGCCAACCTGGGATAAAGAATGAGACCTTATCTAAAAGCCTACACAAAATAAAATAAATAAGGAAAGACATATGACACTCCAGAAATTGCCACCCACAAGGAAAGTGTGCTTCAAGATCAAGTGTCTCATGGGCTCAACACCTCTCTCCTCCACTAGTGTGTGCCAGATTTGTCTCCAGACCAAACATCCTTATGCTTGGAAAGGAGTCATATCCAAGTCCAACAATTTCCAGAGCCAAAAAAAAAGAGTTGTAAAAATCTATCTCAGTAGCCTCAACTTCCTTTGCTTCTCTTTGACCAGATCTGGGTCACACATTCTCCCATAAAATCATTTACAGCAATGAGAAAGGAACCAAAATTTATCTCAGGGTATGGTTTCCTCTACGGAGGCCTGTGAATAAAAGGTAGAACATGTAGAAAAGTAAAATAAAATAAAACAGTTAAAATAAAAGGTAGAAAGTGTAGGAACAAAACCTAAGACCTAAGACGCAACCTCAAGGAAGGAAGAAGAACATGCTCTCTGTGGAGTCGACCACAAACGGCATATCTGTGGTAACCACCCAAGCTGGGCAAAAAGACTTTCATCACGCTCCACACACACACGCTTGTGTCTCACTTTTAGTGGTTTTGTACACTATCAATTTGGGCAGTGGTCCTGTGGGGTTTTCCAATCTTGGGGTGTTTATAAAACAACCCCACGTTTTTAAGTACTCACAGAGAACTGAAACTTGCAAAGACTCCCCTCCCCGACTAATATTCTGAGTGTTCTGGGTGAGATACTTTCTCATAATCCATTGAGTTGAGTTAGGTTTGACCCAGGAACCAAATTCCTACCCTCTAGAACACCAGCAGAGTGTGGAATGGTCAAGGTAGGAGGAAGAATTTGCTCTCAAGTTTGTCCTTCCTGGCTTGCAATATTTCTGTGCTTCTAAAAGCGAAAGGAAACAATTACATTTGTGCTTACTGGACATAGCCATAAATGATTTTCTCAAGTCTGTTTCAGTTTCCTCTTGTTGGCATTTCTAATATAAGACAGCAGGGGCCTACATGGGGAAGATTTGATATCAACAGGAATTGCATTGTAAGAAGTAGATCAATGTAAGGGACTCTGAAAAGTCACAAACTCCAGGTCAGAATAGCTTTTGAGCTGGGAGTTTGAATGGTGCCATCATCCTGGTCATGCGACAGCTACAAGGTCACATGTCACAATGATTTAAATGTCTCCATCTGAAATTTGCATTCTAGAATCTTTCCTTAAGTTATCAAATTACAGAGTGAAAAAATACAAATAAGTAAGACATTTTCTGAAGATACAGCAACCAAATTCTTGCTTCATTCACTGTGATCCTTCTTCAGTTGTCCACACCATAGTGTCTTTAAAGGCTCTCAGTCATCACTAAGCCAAATATCTTCTCTGAGTCCCCTCTCCTCTCTGTGAGGTCTTGAATGGACCTCGTCTGCCAGGACCTGGGTGAGAAAGTATAATTACGATGTCAACCCTGCATGCTAAATGCATCAGTGGAGCCTTGTCCACTGGAAGTCAGAAGAGGTCAGAGGCAGGGAGAGGCTGTTGATAACATACTGGCCATACACAGGATAGTTTGCAACCAAGTCTATGGTCTTAAGAGACAATTTCTTCCACTTAAGAGAAAATGCCAGAGCTCCAGGCAATATTCTGGAGTGGTGGTGCTACTGGTTAGAGAGAAACAATGTATTGCTTAAGTCATGAGGGTAAAGGCACACACACACACACACACACACACACACACACACACACACAGAGAGAGAGAGAGAGAGAGAGAGAGAGAGAGAGAGAGAGAGAGAGAGAGTGGATAGATAAACTGAGGAAAGAGAGGGAAGCAGTAAGGAAAAGAACAGATCACAACTAGAAAGAGACATGGAGAGCTAGGGATAATCTAATTAACAGTTAAAATCACTTCTTTTCAGGACCCAGAGCCAGTCTGGTATTTGAGACAGCAAAATCTTTCACTCAGATCTAGCTGTTTCCTTTGCATGCCCAAATCAGCACATGCCCAGTAAGCAAGAAGTAGTAAGGAGTCCTGGGCCTGGGTCACACAGGTGGGCCGGTGCTATAGACACAAGGACTAAGGTCCTGTGGCACTGGCCTCTCCATCATCCTTGGGAATTTAATATTCCCACCGGCCACTCCCACCGATCTTGGGAATTTTCTATTCCCCTGATCTCCCTCAGCATCTCTCTCACAACTGTGAGTCTTTCACACTCCACACTCTTCCTCCCTTGACATTTGCAGTCACTTTCCAGGACAGCCTCACAGCTAAGGTCCAACTCTGCATGTCAAACCCACCCCAGGACAACTCCTAAGAGCAGCTTCTAGAGATGCCACCACCATGGCAAGGGCTAGTGACATCCTCTGGAGGCTAATTCCTACACTCTTCTTTCTTAGGTTGGCAGTGCGCTCTCTGTTACCCTGACTCAACGTGCCATAGTCTTGGGGAATTCATTTCTCTTTGATCTTCGGGGAAGATGCTATGTGGTGCCGGGCATGCTCGTTCTTCAGGCTCTCCCGTCTGTCTTCCTCCATCCTCATAGTCATTTCCATGGTTTAGGTCCTTACATCTGACATAGTTCACCATGATCATTACTTCCTCCAAATTTGTCTTCTGCTTCCAGCTGCTTCCCTTTCTGTTCCTTCTTCTGTGAACCCCTTTTAATTATAACTAGATTTTCTGACCACTTTTTTAAAAAAATGATCACCGCCTCTGTTGGCACTGCTGGCACTTATCTGATTATCACCTGGTTACTGCGTAGACCTTTTGTTGTGTCCTTACTGCCATTGGTGGCCCTGACTCCAATCAGGGTGCTCATCTATGACCAGTGCTAATGGTTACAGAATCAAATATGGCCTCGTTAGCTACCTCATGGGTTTCTACATTTCTTAGTGCACTTCCAAGGGCCTCTCAAGACGGAGGCTCTCTCTCCTTTTATGTTTCTTCACATCTCTTGCTGTCACGACTGATCTTCCACAAACTTTTCTGGGCACAAAACAGAGACATAACCAATAGCAGATATCCCCTTCCTCTTATCAGACAGGCAGCTCATGAGGACAGACACCAGATTACTCCTCTGTAAGCGGCTTGGGGCTACTGTGCAAACAAACTTGATGCATGTTCCCATGGTGCCAGAAACAATGTCAGTTGGAAATGAAAATTCTATCAATCATCTGTAGCATCTCAAGGATGCAGATGTTTGACATCCTGTTGACAAAACATCAAGAGGATTTGGAAAGAAATTTTAGCATTTCCCGTTTGAATGTGTTTTGGTGTCTAGAAGGCATCAAAGCAACAGATATCCCCAAGTGGCTTTCTGGAGAAAATGACTTCCAGGTGAAACTAGAAATACCAAAGCACTAAGGGACAATAAAAACCATTATCATCGGATGCACAGGATTTTGACTGCAATAAAGTTGCTGGGATTATGGAAAACTGTTGGCGACAATCTGCCTTCCTGTTGGTTGGTAGTCCCAGTATTAACTATGGCCATGTCTTCCATGTGTAGAATCTTCCTATGACCTGTGTGAGGAAGAAGTCCACATAAGTTGCTGTGCCATGAATGAGTGTCTTTTGTGTATAAGCCAATCCAGTGACTTGGAAGCTCCAGCATTGTGATAAGAGTCTCAAGCCTCGTGGCTGGACTTGGATCTCACAGCAAAGATAAGTCAAAGGGCTGAGGAAAGACAGGCCCAATGACAAGTCTTCTCTCTAAACACAATAAGAGCTAGAAGTGAGCATTCAGTGACAATGGTAATAATGTTGGTTTTAAGCAAGTCAAAGAGGAAAAAATAAACCAATGATTTGGTTTACCTTTCAAATGCATAGGAAATTTAAAAAATGATTGTTGAGGGCTATAGGGAAGAGATTAAAGATTGTAGCTATGCTGTGCTGCATAAGAAACTCAGACCTGAGAAGTCAACTATGAGTGGCCAAAGAGAACTTGGGAAGGTACCTTGTAGGCTGTATGTCTGAATGCAGTGGAAATACAGTGGACTCAAAAAACCAAGTTGGGACAATTCATGACTAAAAACCTCCAGTGTCCAGAGATACTTGTTCATGGTTTAATGATCTACAGGCAAACATTTACTGTCAAAGAGTCACCTATAACTAACTATGTGTGACTTGAAGAACCTTGGTTAAAATGACTGCTGGCCCACATGTGTGCTCGCCAGACAATGTGTATGTAATTACCCAACATGTAAATCTTCCCTGAAACATTTATCACCAGTTCAATGAAGTTTATGGAGAAAATATTTTTCAATGAGCAGAAAAATAACAGGAACATTTTCAAGATAGGTGGTTAGCAATGTACACAATAAGATAGATTAGCAAATAAAAACACAGGAGCAAATAGCAAATTAGCAAATTTGCAAATAGCAAATTAGCAATTAGAAACACTGTTGTATGGGGATCAACAGTGACGGCACATGGAGACTTGTGTCAGAGTAGGGTGTATCTGCATGGAAAAGTGATAGCTTGTTACTTTTCTCCTAGTCTACAAATGGCTTCTCCTGAATATGGCATCTAGATGAATAAAGTTGTTGCCCAAGAACGAAATTGATCAGGTAAGAACAGCACGGTGACCATTGCTCATAATGTAGGTGGATGGCCTCTCAGCTCTAGGAAGCCCCATTCCAGTTGAGATCTGACATCCCCAATGGGGTTTATGTGCAGGACAGGGCTAGTCCTCATTTGTCACATCGGAACGGCTCTAGGTTGTGAAGGATTTGGTGAATTCCAAAGAAGAACATGTGGCCCAGCTTCCACAAGCAGAAGAGAGGGTTTTATTATTTCCAAAAGAAAGCAAAGGTTGAAATCTTCCTGTGGGTATCGGTTATTTCTTGGAAGTATGAATATAATCCAGAGCCCCACTGTATCCCATACCTACATGTACCTCTGTCTCCCCTGACCACATATATGCATACATACATGCATGCATACATACATACATATAGTGGGAAATTACCAATACGGAGTCAGGTAGAAATATAAGGATATTTAATAGGGAAAAGCCTTACTTACAGAGCAACCTAGCCAGCCAGCGTGGCAGCGGTCTGTACGCAAGCCCAAAAGTGAAACGAAAGAGAAAACGCAGTCACCCTACGTCCCCTGACCACGCCCTCGCAAGCGTGGTCAGGCACATCTGTAGCCAGACCCTAAGTAGGCGTGGCTACAGCTTCCCCTACACATACATACATACATACATACATACATACATACATACATACATACGGGCAATTAAATTTTGAGTGGACAGAGGACGTATCAGATATTAAACTAATAAGAATAGATACTACACTTGATCTTAGCCAAAAGGCTGTTGCTGCTATTAATGCATAACATATTGCCATTATTGCTCTCTCTCTCTCTCTCTCTCTCTCTATATATATATATATATATATATATATATATGCTAATTGAAACTCAAATATGTGATGAATCCAAGGTGTTTCAGTGAGTGCTCACCTGTGCATGCAAATTTGATTTCATCTTTAGTAAGTAGTAAAGTTATATGCTTGCCAAAAAAAAAATAAGTGACACACTGGAAGACAAATGTCACACAATTTCAATTTTATGTGTAACCTAGAAATGATGAACTTATGGGAACAGAGAGCAGAATTGTGGCTATTAGGCTTCAATGTGGGACTTTTAACTTTTAACAATGGGGAAACGATTGGTTTAAGGATATAAAACTGCAGTTGGACAAGAGGCATGGACTCTCTGAAGTCTTGAGGTCTACTAAGAGCATGATAAATATGGTTGATAACAATATGCTATATTTTAAAAGTTGTGAGATAGTATACTTTAAGTGTTCTCAAAACAAAGATGATGAATATGTGTGATATAATATGTTAATTGGTTTAATTTAGCCATGCCATTGTGAACATACTGTATTCTGTATCATAATTGTGCATGACTTTATTTATGAGCTAAATAAATAAATGAAAAAAATTTGAGTGGAAAGTTCTCTGCCACATGGGACTCAATGAAGGTGGTGAGACCAAGTATGTGGAATTCATACTTGCACATTTGGTGATGATTAGCCCCAACTAATATACAGTTAAAAAATGCATTTGGAGAGCCGAGCACGGGTGCGTGCCGAGCAGAGAGTTCAGAGCCCTTTAAAACTCTGTTCTATTATTAAATTTCTGCTGCTTTCATAATAAACTTCAATTAAATAGTCTCACTGGTTCACTGGAGAAGGTTTCTCTTCGAAATGAACATCTGTCATCGGAGGCATGTATAAACAGCTGTGACTTTCCCTGGCCATATAGGCTGCATTATCCAGACCATCTGGCCATTCTAGCATGGTGATTCTTACTTGGGCTTTTACCCGACACGGTAATTTACTATCTTTAATTTGCTTGGTTTCCTCCGAGAGACCCTTTCCTCTTTTCATACCTCATGGAACCAACGTTGTTTTTGTTTGTTTAGTTTTTGTATTTTTTAAAACAGAAATTGAATCACAATGGTTACAGGAAGTGGACAGGCCTTTCCAAAAGGTCACCGAATGGCCTGACTCCTACATTTTCACCTTTGTCTTTTGCTAACTGAATGCTGGCAAGAGAGGAGTGTAGACATTAAAACGCAGCAATGACGCGTCACCCTCTTTTAATGAGATTGCTTCCCAATGCAGTTTCCGGGGTTTGTTTGTTTGATTTATAAGCTTCCTTAATCTTAGAAACCCTGGCCACTTCTCAAATGATGAAGAAACCAAAGCTTTGTTTTTCCAGGGCTTATCATGCTAACCATGCTTTGCCTGTGAACAGTCACAACAGTATAACCATGAAAAAGGGGTGAGTGTGTTTGTGCCCAAACCTACATTTCCGAGTAGTACATGAACCTAAAAGTGTGCCTTTAGCTAGATACAAACACCTAATCATCTATAATAGTAGCAGATATTTACCCTTGTTATGTTAGTAGTAGGAGTTAGAAAAAATGCCAGATGACTTGGGAGAATAACTGATGATATAGAAAGAACATTTAAGAAAAATTGCTTAAGGCAAAATCTATGTAACTGTCCCTACTACATGTAAAATTATTATAGATAGCATAAAGATTTACACAGCCAACTGTCATCATGTTGCTCTCAGATTATTTTTATAAATTGTCATTATGAAATCATCTATTCAATAAATGCTTCTGGGGCAGAGGTTTGTCCTAAGGAATAGAGGATTGCTAAAGCTTTCGAACCTCCCTGCAATAACTTAGGTGCCAGGAAATTCTAGCATTTTCTGCTAAGTGATATCTGCCATAAGAACTTATATTCAACAATAGCCTCAGACAGTTGCCAACACCAAGCAGAGAGAAGCATCTGCACACTTGTATCTTCTAGAAAAATGAAAATGCTACCTATACAAGCACTTCTACCAAAAAGAAAACCAAACCTAACACTGACTAAGCCAGGCCATCTGCTTCCACTTGTCTAAAAACTTACATGGAGTGTAAAGTAAAGAAACTCAGACAAAATGACAGCCGGGGACTGGGAAACTAGAGCAGAAAACACAGTGTCTTCCACTGTGCTAGCAAAAGAAGATAGTGGAGACACCTAAAGACTAATATAAATTTAAGAGATTCATAATGGAATCCACAGAGCGTTAGCTAAAGTGAAGGTATGGGAGAGAGCGGTTACTGACGCACAGCAGTGAACCAGCCCAAAGGCGTTCCATCCATGCCAGCTCTTTCCAGCTCTGGATTAGTCCCTCTCGCCCTTTGACTTCCTGAAAAGCCAGAGAACTAGTAAGGAAATGACCTGGACACCCCTCATACACTTCTAGGATATTTCCATCTAGGCCCTTAGAGTTCCTCAGCAGCTCTTGTATCTACCAATGGCACTCTTAGTTCCACAGACTTGGAATTAGGTCAGAATTGCAACCCACGAGTTGAAAAGCATACAGGCCTATGACCTGGAGACCTTGTTTGACAGTACATCCTACATTCTCTCTTCCCATTGCCTTTTCTTTCCAAATCTCATGCCTGGGTCCTGCTCTTGCTTGTTTATTTTTTAGTTGTCTGTATATGTGTGTCTGTGTGTAGGTTTGTACATGTGCGCAAGTGCCTGCCAAGGTGAGAGGTCTTGGATCTCCCCTCCTCCAAACTGGAGTTAGGTGGGTGGTTGTAAGCCTCCTGACGTGAGTTTGGGGAGCTGAACTTGCATCCTCTGGAAGAGTAGTAGGTGTACTTAGTAGCTGAATGGTGTCCCCAGTCCCTGGATGCTGTCTTCAGTCCCTGGGTGCTGTCTCCAGTCCCTGGGTGCTATCTCCAGCCCCTGGGTGCTGTCTCCAGTCCCTGGGTGCTATCTCCAGCCCCTGGGTGCTATCTCCAGTCCCTGGGTGCTATCTCCAGTCCCTGGGTGCTATCTCCAGCCCCTGGGTGCTATCTCCAGTCCCTGGGTGCTATCTCCAGTCCCTGGGTGCTATCTCCAGCCCCTGGGTGCTGTCTAGTAGCTGAATCCACATATTATTGATAGTGGAATTCCCCTAAGATTTCCAGGTGTACCCCAGAACCTTCTGCTATGGTCTGTTGTTCGTTTCCATGCTGTTTTTACACTATTTCTTCTTGTCCGACGTTCTAGCTTCTCTGCACTTTGTCCCCAAGTAAATCTATTGATTTTCCATGAACTTTTCTGTGGTCTCTAGTTCCTGTGTCTGTCCTTCTCTATTCTGTTGCCCAGAAAGCTGTTTCACAAGCCTCCACTGTCTTCTGCGTGGCGCATGTGGGACTTAAGGATAAATATAGTCCACATATACCTAAAGGATGTTCATCTTTAAGATAAAATGGGGAAAGCCCAAACTAAACTGTTTACTCTGGCTGCACTAACCAGCCCTAAGTAAGAAAGGATATTAAAGTTAGCTCTTCATCCCAAAGTCCTAAGTAAGAAAGAACATTAAAGTTAGCTCTACCTTCCAAAGCCCCAAGTAACACAGGACATTAAAGTTAGCTCTCACTTCCAAGGCCCCAGGTGTCCTTTAAAGTCATCTTTCCCTTTTATTTTCATTTCCTAAAAAATGCTTTACAGCTCTTGACAATTTTCTCTTCTAGAAAGTTCTTTCTTAAATGAAACTCTATCTCTTCAGAGTTAGTTCGGTTGGCTTCATCCACTCACAAGTCTTTCAACAATAAAATCTCAACTTCCCTCTTCATGGTAGTATTTCCACTATTTTACGGCTATTACCTTCTCTACTGTTCTGTAAGCTGGAAATTCTCAGTGAGGGAATGTATTTTTAAGGCTTCTTGCTTTCCTTTCTCCCAGGGCCTGTCAGCCATGGTCCTTCCATCACCCAGGCTACCTCCAGAGGCTTCTGCCTGGCTGTCTGGGGTTGCATGCCTTCTCTTAGCCCTGGTCATCTGCTCTTACAGTGCTTCTCACAATCAGTGGTGTACAGACCTTGTATGTCAGTGCCTTGTTCCAGCTTCCAATACTACCATTTATACTTCCAAACAGAAAAACACACACATAGATCCCATGTATCTATAGCCACTCTGAAAGTCTAAAGTGTGTCTTTTCCTCTTCAAAATGAATTAATAGTTCAAGTGGAGTCCAACTGAAACAGGATGGCTGAGTCTGCTTTCTTCAAGATAGACCATCGTACTTCTGAAAATGTCACCTGTCATTTAACCAGCATCTTTTGTTTTTGCCAACTGCTCCCTCCCATCCTTGACTCTCTCACACAGATTCATTTTAAAACGAAAACCAATTTGTCTTCACAGAAAATGCCCAGACCACACCCCCAGCACATACAAAAGAAGGAATATTTCTTTGTCTTAGAACTGATGTCTAGTTATGTTGTTTACCCTGCTTTATCTACCAGACTATCCTTTAATGCCAGCTCAGGGTGCAGAGCTCACACCCATCAGAGCTGTTGTCTCCCTCACTTCTTTTCTCTGCAAATTCAGAGGGTCCCTTCGTCAGCTCCTTCTCTAATGTGCTCACAAAATATACATTTATTCATTTTTCAATGACCATTGAAAATGCCAGCACTTATTCTAGGTGTTGGGAATTTGTTGGTGAGCAAGAGCCTCCATGAAGCTTATATTCCAGAACCATGCTATTCTGATAAGAGAATTAATGCATCATAAAACCCTGAAAGGTTAAACTCATGTATTGTTACCACCGCCTCCACCATTAAAGCGTCACCCCAAAGTTTAGGACTTACTTTTTTTTTTTTTTTTTTTTTTTGCAGGGTAGGGCTGGTAGGAGGACAACCTGTGGAAGTTGGCTCTCTCCTCCTGTCATGAAAATTCCAGGAACCAAAGCCAGGTTTTTTTAGGCCTGAAGCAGCACCCTTAGCCTCTGAGCCGTCTGCACCGCCCGTGTTTCCATCCACCTGTTAGCTGTTGCTTGGGCACTGAGCACAGGGTCAGAGCATCTGCTCTAAGAGGAAACATGTTTAAACACCAAGTGAATATGGGGTTACAGGACACAATCTTGTTAACAAAATATTCAAAATTTCATTTTGAGTTATATTTCCAAATATAGCAAAAACCAGGTTGACTCATTTGTTATGGCAACAGAGATCACTTAATATACGGGGTGGGGGGGAGGTTATATCAACAGAAAATAAAACTGCTGAATTAACTAATTGATTCAATTGAGATCAAACGTTTAGTACTTGAAGTTGCTAGGGTAATTTTTTTTTTGCTACATGAGTGATTTAAAAAATAGTAACTAGCACATTAGATTAAGTCATATTTACTCCAGACTCCATTCAGGCCCCAGTAAGCCTCTAGTGAGCTAACATACCTAGGAAAAAATGAATCAGTGAGAGCTAGAAGTTTGAGTGTCTTTCAAAGGAATGGTGCACAATTAAGCAGCATGATCTGAAGTTCAAGTGTTTTCAAAGGAAAGGAGTCACTATGTGAGACAATCTAAATTGTCTATCTAATTCTTTGTATCTATGTCTGTGTCGTGTCTATATCCCAGACGAGCACAGACGAGCATTCACAGCCAGAGATTACACCACTATGGCTTGTAGAAGCAGGAGAGAAAACACTGCTTCTCACACACTGATGAAACTGCTCTGATCTCAGCCACTGCCCCCCCCAACCAAACCCACAGGATGAAACCTTAACCCTGAGCATGATGGCTTTAGAGATGGGGCCCTCTGCCTGGGGTTCCTGACACTATAAGAAGAAACAGGAAGGTGGCATTCATAAGAACATAGCCTGCTGATATCTTGCTCTTGGATATCTATTGCCTAGAGTCATGAGGGAAAATAATTATGTTCTCTAGTTACTCTACACATGGCACTTTGTAATGGCTATTTCATCTAAGACAGTGGAAACTAAATAAAACACCAACATAGTAACACCTCTACTCATAGCACTCTTAGAATTTCTCTTTAAGTGATACAGACTCAGTCTGGCTTTCTGAAGCTGGATTTGGGGAGTGTGGAGTCCTATTTGATTATTAATTTGTATTGTCTCTCATTGGAAGTATAAACTAAAGAAATAACAAGAAGACTTTAAGTGACCATTGATGTAGTCTACAAACTCACCGATGCAAAAGCAATCATGGCAAACATACATTTTCCTTCTTTCCTGCAAGGTGATCACGGAAATTTCAGAATCATGCAAAGACTTGCAGTTACCTCCCCTGAACACACTGTTCTTAGGGAACGTAATTTGAATTGCCACAATACTCCCCTGAGCATCTTAGTTAAACATAATACAAAGTCAAGATATGAGAAATATTGCTCTGTATGTGTGCCAGGGGGTGATTATCAGGGCAACAATTGGCCAAGAACCAAACAAACCATCCTTTGAGTCAGTCTGATGTCCAGATTTCCTGTAAATGTTGCAGAAACATCTACCCAAGTGCACTGGCTATCAACTGCCAAAGCCAGAGTCTGTTTTCCAAAGCTCTACTTGTGTACAATCCATAAACAACTGTCAAAGACATCCTACATCTGGATAACACAGTTGCAAAGTTAATTTTGGGAAGGAAAAAACTACATCCCTGGTTTTAATTTGAATGGAATTTTGATCGGGCAAAGCATCACACTACGGGCATTTCTAATGCTTCTATGGATGTGTGGAACAACACAGGAGCTGCCAAACATAAAAAATGCTGGCAAGCAAAACATGGAGAAGTCTAGGAGAGGCTAACAGCATTGTCTCAGGGGCCATTTAGCTCCATGAACCAGCAAGCAGCTGAGACACTCACAGTGCGAACCCGGGACTCAGGATCTACGGTAGATAAATGTTATTGTGCATGTTTAATACAGAAAATTTATATTGGCTGCTACCAAATGGTTGATGCTGTCTCTCTACAAAATGTTGAGATTTCTCTAGTGCTTCAGTGGATCATGCTGAGCTGTACACTCTTAAAAGGACCAAGAGAGCCAGTAGATGGCACGGGGAATAAAAACTCTTGCCACTCAAGTATGAGGACCAGCGTTCAGACCCCCAGCGCCCACAAACAATCTGGGTAAGCTTGGCAGCATGACTGTAATCGCAGACCTAGGCAAATGCAGGCAAGGGATCCCTGAGTCAGGGTAGCTATTCAAGCAAAAGCAGTGAGCTGTGAGCTTAAATGAGAGCATTGCCTTAATATATAAGGTAGAAAACGATGGAGGAAGACAGTGTCAATCTCTGTCTTCCACACACATGCACAGACAAGTGTGTGCCTACAGACATTTATCCCCATACATGCAAACATATATACATGCACACGTGTGTGAGCACTTGTACATGCTTATTCCCTACACAAGCACACCCATATATCATGAAACACACAAATGCATATGCATAGACATGTGTGTGCACCTGTTCCACTCACCTCTCACACACATACACACACATACACACACATATATACACACACACAAACGCACACACATATATATACAAACACATACACACACAAACACACTCATACACACTCACACACACACATATATATACACACATATATACACACACATACACACACATATATACACACACATACACACACATACACACACATGTATATACACACACATATACACACACTCACACACACACATCTATACACACACACACACACACACACACACACACACACACACACATACACACAGTGGGCCTGGCACGGGCTTTGTAAACCTCAAAGGCCCCTTACAATGACACATGCCCTTCAACAAGGCCATATACTTCCCAATCTTTCTCAAACAGTTCTGCTCTCTGCTGACTAAGCCTCCAAGTCTGTGAACTGCTGGGGGCCGTTCGCTCTCATTCAAACCATCACCTTCCACTCCCTGCCCCACAGATCTGTAGCCATATCATAACGCAAAATGTATTCTGTCCATAGTCTTTCAGTCTCAACACTTTGAAAGTTCAAAGTCTCTTCTGAGACTCGTGACAATCTTTTAACAGTAACATCAGTCAAAAAGCAGGCCACATGCTTCTAACATTCAGAGGCACAGATTATATATTACCATTCCCGTATGGAAGAAAGGGAGACTACTGGGGAAAGGCAAGACTGGAAACCAGCGGGGTGAACTCCAAATTCTGCATCTCTGTGGTTGATGTTAAAGGATTTATTAGATGGCTCTTCCCTTACGGTTTTGCTAACTGCAACACACTTGCCCTTCTCTGAGTTCTTTCCACTTTGCAGCATTTTTTGGTTAGGCATCCCATGACTCTAGCATCTCCAACATCTTGGGGCCTCCAATGCAACTCAGGCTTCTCCATCACAGCTTCACCCCGTGGCCTCTCTGGGCCTCCTTTGCCACATACATGGCTTCAGTGGCTTTCTTTAACTGTGGAGGAAGATTCCACAACTCTTTTCCTGTATCATTCGTGACTTTAAGCCAGACTATGTGACTGAAGCTGCCAAATTCTTCTTCTTGTTAGGGCTGTAATCTGCCACCCCCCCATTTTAATTATATTTGCATAAACTTTCATTTTTGTTTATGCTAAGGAAATAACTCTGGCCTTTTCCTTTAACAGATTACAGTATCAGGCAGGTGGGATCTTACCTTGAGGCTATGACTCCTTTTATTCCATTTAATTTAACATCAGGCTTTCTTTCAATGTTTTATCTCTTTTAGCACAAGCCTTGGCTCCAACATCACCTTTTCTCTTCAAAATGTACATTGTAAATGGAGTTTTTAATTGGTCCAAATAATAAAAACCCAGAGTCAGATACAGAGGAAAATGCTGAGAGATCAGAGAGAAGGAGCAGCAAGCCAAAGCCACCTTCATCTCATTAGCTTCCCAGAGGAAAAAGAGCGCAAGTTCCTGTTTCTGCCCAATTATATCCTCTCTCCATCCAGCCATCTCATTTCCTCTCTCTGCCCAGGCATCTCACTTCCTATCTGTCTGTACAGACCTCCAGATCTCTATAGTTAGCTAGTAGAAAGCTCCACCCTCTAATCTTCAGACAGGCTTTATTTGTACAAGCAAGATATCATCAAAGTACATTTTTCTTTGCCCAGTTTGATCCTTTACAGAAGAGAATAAGAGTGGTTGCTAAGAACCACATGGCACAGTCAATACTGGGTTGTCTTGAAATCTCCTCTGCCAAGGACATTAGTCCTAAACTCACCAATTTAGCTTCAGGCAGACTTTTAGAGCAAGGGCAAAACACAGTCACATTCTTCACCAAAATATTATAAGAATGGCCCTATGTCAGCCAATAGTATTCTTCTCCCACGAAAACTCTAGTACGGATCCCTAACAGTCCATATCACCCTCGGCACTAGTTTTCTATGCACCTACCTGTATGGCCCATTAAGCCCCACCTAAAGTTTTCAACTGCTTTCCTAATCCAAAGTCTATGAACAAGCAGCATGGCCAGGCCTGTCACAGAAATACCTCTCCTGGTACCAAGTGGGCATAGTGTTTGTGGACTGGGAGAACCATTTGAAATATGAGATTGTGGCTCCCATTACAGTGGCCTTGTATATTTAATGTCTGTGTGCTTGCTTGCTTGTTTTTTGACAGAGGGCATTTCTATTTTGTTCCTGGCTTCCTTGAAACACATAATATAGCTCAGTGGCCTCATACCGGTGGTCCGCCTGCCTCAACCTCCCAGCTGCTGGAATTTTAGCTTGTATGTCCATGTACACATGGCCCTAGGCATGAGACAGCAATCATTAACAGGACAGGTGCTGCTTCCTCCATAGTGATTTGCTAGGACTGTTAGTGGCTTGCTTCCTTCTAAACAAGGCCAGCAGTATACCTTTGCATTATATATATGTCTGTCTCTAGTCCTATGGGGATGAGTACCCCCACAGAGGTTTGGGTGGCCTTGACAATTCCACATTCTGCCACAGTGGCTTATGATGTGGATTTTGTTTTGCTAAACAGCATGCACCTGCAGGAAGCAGTGGGATTTTAGATACTTTCTGATATGTAACTTCAGCGTGGCGGCTAAGCTGGGTAAAGTACAATCCATGGTCCTGGAGTTTTGAGAATCTGACCACACTCCCATGGCACTAGCCACTTTTCCTGCTGCTGAAACAACATACCTGACAAAATCACGCTGACTTAGGAAGCATTTACTCTGGACAACAGATTAAGGGTACAATCCATCATGGCCAGGAAGGCATCATAGCAAGAGTGGCTCTAGGTATAGCAGCAGGTGTCACATCATACCCGAAGTCAGGAAGTAGAGAGAGTGGCATGTGATGCTCCAGTGTTTCTCTTCTTTTTATTTTCTTTAGACCCCCAGCCATTGGAATGATGTCATCCACATTCAGGGTGGGAAGTTCCACCTCAGTTAAACTAGTATGGAAACACTCTCACAGACCCATCAGACTTATCTCCTAGAAGATACTAAATCTCCTAGAAAACATTGTCAAGGTGACAAGAATAACCGTTAAAACCACAGAAAGTTAAAACACATGATGCTGAAAGGTTTTGTTCATCCATTTGTTTCTGAGCAGACTTGTTAGTGTCCCGAAGGATGTTCTGAGGGGGTAGCAGAGTTGGAAAGGATTCCTGTTTATTGATGAGGGTTTCCCTCCTGGAGGGAGGGAGAGATGTGAGGCTCAAAGGTAGACAACTCAGGGAGCTCCTAAAAGTTACAAGATTCACAAAGTCCCTCCCCAAGGTTACAGAAGCAGTAAGAACCTTGTCTCAGTTAGGGTTTCGATTGCTCTGAAGAGACACCATGACCACCACAACTCTTCTAAAGGAAAACATTTAATTGGGGTGGCTTACACTTCAGAGGTTCAGTCCTTATCATCACAGCCAGACATGGCAGTGTGAAGCAGCCGCGGTGGTGCTGGAGAGCTAGCTGAGAGTTCTACATCTTGTTCAGGCAGCAGGAAGTGGACTGAGACCCTGAGTTTAGCTTCAGCATGTGTCAGACCTCAAAGCCCAGCCCAGCAGTGACACACTTCCTCCAAAAAGGCCATTCCTATCCCAACAAAGCCACCCCTCCTAATAGTGCCACTCCCTATGAGCTCACGGGGACCATTTTCTTTCACACCACCACAGACATCTAGGAAGAGAGGGATCTCCGACCAGCAGAGGTGTCTGAAAATTGTGCAGAGAGCTCTGGAGATGCAGCTTCTGTGGGCCACCACCCACACTGGAGTGACTCTGTGATGGAGGTGCCTCAGAGTCACCATGCTGTTAGAAGAAACTGTTCACTTGAACATGGCCAAAGCAAACTCTGGTTCACTAAACTAGCCTTGGGCAGAATGGTTTCCTTGGTCTGCTGCCTTTGCTCCCTCTGGGATGCATGGATGGCTGCTAACTTCTCCTCAGGAAAAGGGACAAGGCAGTGCTCTTCAGCACTGTGCACATGACACCTGACTTCCTGGGGGCAGTCGGGCTTTCTCTGCTTGCTATCTCTGATTTCTTTTTACCTTGCACTTTCTTAGCTTGTTCACTCACATTGTCTCTCTCTGTGCATGCATCCTTGTTTCCTGAGGATGCCTAGCCATGCAAAGCCTTCGGAAGCCTGCTCTGTGTGCCGGTAGGACTGGTGAGGAACTGCTAAAAGGAAAACCAGAGAAGCAGAGAAACCACACTGGTGACATCAGGAGAGAGTGGGGTTGGAGAAGCTGTCTGAAATTGACAGAGATTTGAAGAACTCTGTGTCTGGGAAGGATTTGCAGAGCTTTGCTGCATGGCATTGTGTGAAATCCCTGTCATGTCCTTCCTTTCACACAAGGCTGTAGTGAAGACCTGACTGTTTTCAGTTCAGGCTGGCCAGCACTCAGGGCTCCTGGTACTGCAGAAAACAACCAGCTGAGAGTGACTAGCCTTAAAGACACAGATGCCTCTGGTGACAGTAAACATAAACAAATTAAAGATGAATGAAGGGGGCAATCGATAGCTCATTTTCCAGACTCACGTTCAGGCTAAACATAGTTAGCAAAAGAGAATCTGTCTGGAAATCCGGGTGTCTGAGAACACACCAACAATAAAATCGCTGAGGGCCACCAAAATGCTGCAAATGAGTGATTATTTGTGAATGCATTCAATTAAGGAAAAGCTGTAATGCTAGGATAGAGCATAATAGTTCATTTTGAATGTCTATTTAATGTCTAACTTTGAATGATTTTAGATTAAGTTATAATCATGCATTCAAACATGGGATAAATATATACAATCCATTTCCTTTCTCTTCAAGTGGTATTTTAAGAAAACAACAGTGGCGAGAGTCATGCTGTATTTTTAACACTGTCCACGGAGACCAAACTGGGGACTTCCCATGAGGGAGACCCTCCTATGGCAGGCTTTCAGTTCCTGGGAAATTGCATGCTATGGAAGGAGTCTGGGAAAGAACTTGCTATCTATTATTAATTCTCCCCAGGAAACATTTCCCCATAGTTCCTTTAACAAATAACTTATTAATAAAGAGAAAAACAACATCACAAAGGGAATTTTATGCACATTTCCCTGTTCCAAACACACTATACATTTGGCCTAAAGCTGTACTGCCAGGCAATAGAGATAGTAGGAGTTTACAGCAGTGGCCATTCTTCCATAGGCCCTGGGTTCAATTCCCATTACCCACATGAAGGCTCTTAATTGTATCTCCAGTCCTAGGAAATCTGATGTCCTTTTCTGGTCTCTGTGGGCACCAGATATACACATGGAACACAGGCACACATGCAGATGTAACATCTATACACATAAAATGAAATAGAATAAAATAATTTAAAAAGAGTATATTCTTTTTTTAAAAAAAAAAACAACTGTATTTCATCTAAGGTTACTATAGTTACTACCAAAAATGGTTACTTAGAACAAACCCAAGGAAAAACACCATGATGGCTTGTCTTAAATTTAGAGGAGCTTATAATCTATTCTCTAGCCCCAAGCATTCCCCCAAGTTACCAACTGTAGAAAATATCCCCAGGCACAGAGCATTTGAAGCTAGCTACTGCTCCAGTTCCCCAGACTCATTCTTAGTCATTAGACTAAGTCATTCCTGGTACATTGTTGAACTCTAACTCAAATGTAAATAAGAAAACCAGGGTGGGTAGATCTCAGCATGATGAGGCCTTGAAGGCTGCCTGCAAGCCTTTGTAGATCATCTATAGTAAACAGCATAGAAAACTACCAAATGGACCTCCACAGAGAACCTTGAGAAGACCTGAACTAAACCTGTACTGTTGATATGTCATCCTATGTCAAACTGTGACGCTGAAAGGTCCACATTTTAGATAAATTGAAAAAAATATACATGCACAATTAATGCAGCATCAAAAATCTATATTAGCCAACTAGCAGGTAAACAGCAAGCTAAGTGTGAGCTCAGACAATCCTCAAGCTTGATATTTGGTTGAGACATCAGTAAAAGATGGGTGAACTTTATAGACCACTCTCACTTGTGACAAGTACCATCGTAGTGCATTACTTGGAATGGCTAAGAGACTGTTTCCTTATATGTAAGAGGAAATTAATACAACCTGACCCCTTGGACTCTTGGGATGGTTAAATGTCAGCATTTGCACAGCTCCTGGTGGTGCCTAATACATAAACGCCCAATAAGATGCAGAGCTTCCCCATGTACAGGCAGAAACAGGCACATCCCAGGCACTCCTTGGATATCACACATTTATAAAGCTGGCCAAACGAGTGAGCTTGGGAAAGCCAGGAACCTGGTCTGAAAATGCTGTAAAATTAGTTTGAAAAACTTTGGAAAGAATATTAAATTTGGGGAATTCACTCTCTACTACATGAATCTTGGACAATGAGCATCAACATCATAGAAGATAGTTTTAATTTGCATTATAAATTGAACTACTAGAAGAATAACAATTAAAATTTATTTTCTATAGAGTTGTTAACCTATATTAGTACAAGTGGCCAGGTTAGACTCTGCTAGGAACACAGGATTTCAAATTCAAGCTTTCTTTCCCTTAGTAACTTTTCTACTCACCATGGAGACTAACCATTTCACTGTGATGTGTATAATTGGAGCAAACTGTATTTCAATAAGCAAACCTGAATTGTCTTCCACCTTTATTCAGTGGAAATTAAAAATCTCTAGTCTGTCTTGTTTTGGCTCAAGTTTATTCTCAGTCCATTGACCACTTGGGTCCAACTGGGCCTTCATTCTTTCCTGAATCTACTTCTAATTTGCTTGTGAGACACTGCAGTTGGAACTGCCTTGGAGACACATAAATAGCAACTGCATGGGAAACCAGAGGAACAAATACTCCACTTGTCAGTGTGCCAGCATGCTGGTCTCCAGTCCTTCCAGAGAAGAATAACAATTAAGACTCACCAAGGGGTTTCCAGTCTCCATGGAGGGAAACACTTCTCAGCATGGAATGAAGACCTCAACACCTGCGGTCTCAAATATTAATGTATTGATGGTCAGGGTATGCTGGCTTTTCTTCTCACAGGCTGGAAAGGAAGGACCCTGCTGGTGTGAAAGGAGGCTGACAAGAGGGTGACTCTGTCTGGTCTAGAGTCAACTGAACATTGGCCCTCTAGAAGGTGGCAGGAGCCACGGTCACTTGTCACCTCTGATTGTCTCAGCTGCCCTCTTTTTGGTCTGATCCATGTCTGTTCCCACTTTCCACCACGGGTTATGGCTGCCCAGGGATCAGGAGATTACTAAAGAAGACACCTTAGCTTTGAAGGCTGAATGGTAACAGCAACTTGTAACTTAGATTATTCTGTCCCAGGGTGTGATCATAAGCTGGGGAAAGTTGTCATTGCACATCTAGCCATGACAGGAAAAGGACTAGAACCAAGATGAGGCCACACACTATTCTTATAGGAGTAGTTCAAGAGTCAATCTAGGAACCTATTTTCCTTGCAATATCCAGTGTGAGAAATTTCAGCAAAGATTGTCATGAGGACCATTTCTTCAACTAAAGGAAATAATTTAATTTAATGTGCATTGTTCAAATGTTAGCATTTCAGACATAGTATATATGTTCTGATTTAGGAAATGATTAGTTCTTGCCAACTGGAGGGTGTGGATGTCAGTTTATGTAAAGACACGGAACTTTTTCTAGTATGAACCCTATGTCCTCAAATTGTGTTGATGTGTAATTATGATTCAATATCTTAAGAGGCCTCTTCTAGCCCATTAGGGTTCAGAAGTATCTGTCAGTCAAAGAAACTGGTATGACATTAGTTTGCTAAGTTATCATGGGTAAGCCTTATACATGCATAAAATAAAGAGTTTAGATAGATGTCCTGTGGAAGACACAGGTAATTCACATAGATGTTTCATCAATGAACTTTCAATTTCGAATTAGTCCATTCATAATTTGTAGCAGCCCAAGTACCTACCTATTCTGGCCTCCAACATATCAGAATCCAGGAATGGTTTTATCTTTTCCCCACAGCTGCAGCCAAGCTGTATCTGGGTGTGGGGACTGGGATGAGGTCACAGTGAGATGCAGGGACGAGAGACTATTTTGGCATATATGCTTTAGCTACAGCAGTAAACTTCAACATGGTTGACAGTGAAGAGCTAGAACTGGAGGGAGAAGACAAGATGGTCTCAGAGTTCAACACTGAATCTGAAAGCTCTAAGATGAGTTCAATTCTCTGCTCCCCAAGTTGCTTTTAGTCATGGCATTTTCTCACAGTAATAGAAACACTGAGGTAGACTCTTGCTGACATGGGGCAATATTAAAAAATGGTCATGAAATATCAGCAGTGTTGGAGGTAATCCTTGATCCCTGGGACCCACATGGTGTGGTAGAGAAACAACCCTGCAGCTTGTTCTCAGACTTTTACGCTTGTGCAGTGGCACACGTCTGCACACCCACACACAAAATTAATTTAAAAATAAATAAAAGGTAAACATATTCAAAGTGTTAGTAGGTTACTATACATGTTTCTCTTTACACCATAATTTTGGGAAAGTGTATATCCTAATACTTGACTGTTTTTCACATACACTTATCATAGCTATGTATATCATGTGAGGTTCCTAAATGATGGCCATGCAACAATATAATGCCTTGTTAGCAGAACACTACTCTTCTAACAATGATTCTGTAGTCAGCTCATGCACACACACACACACACACACACACACACACACAATGATCATTGACATCAGACAGAGTGAATCTGTACTCATTTCTGGTTTTTTTTATATATTTGCAACATTTAAAATCTCAATGTTTTAGAGACAAATCATATTTCATTACATTTTTCTGTTATAATTTGCCAAGAATGCCAATTATTTACAATTGGTGCTAATAAAAATGTAATGGGAATTTAGCTTTGAACCTTGATGGAAATGCAATTAAGTCTGGGTATCTTGATGGACAAAATCAAGGTTGGAATAGAGCCCCAGCAGTGAAGCGCTGGGACCAGAAATGGGCAGTGAGTGTCAGTACACACTGACACTGACTTCAAACACACAGGTTGCCCATGGAGACTCATTTTTGTATCGGGGCAAAGGACTACAAACAAAAGTTAGCATCCCAGTATTGGGACATACAGCAAAATTGCCTTCATTGTCAGCCATCTTGACACTAACGGTGGCAGATGAAGCTACACAGCCACCAGGGATGGCTTGTCACCTGAGAGCAGGGACAGCAGCAGAAAATGGGAGAAGGCACTAATTAGTGTGACCACGCCCACCAAGAAGTTTGTTTATGTGCACTCAGGAACATGTCTGTAGCTGTTTACACTCGCCTGAGTGAAGACCATCTTCCAGAAGGGAGGAAAATCCCAAGAACTTCATGTTCTTGCCAAGCATGTGACTCCACTGGTCCCAGCTATCTAATCATCCGTGGGAAAGTTGGGACACAATTAACACATTTTCTAGGTTCATTGCTATGATGACATACCCCAACAAAAAGGAACTTAGGTGAGAAAAGAACTTATTTGGCTTACTGTGGCCAGTTGCAGCCTATCATTGCAAGGGATGAAAAGGCAGGAACTCGAGGCCTCCAAGAGCAGAGAAAGAACAAATGTATGCCTTACCCCATGTGCTCAGCTCACTCTCTGCTCCTGTGCAGTTGGGGACACGCTGTCCGAGGATGGTGCTGGGACTTTCTATATCAATTAGCATCAGCAAGATCATTCATAAACACTCTCACTCCCAGGCCAACATGATATAATAAGCCAGTGGTTCTCAACCCATGGGTCTTGACCCCCTTTGGAGTCATATATTGGATGTCCTGCATATCAGATATTTACAATTTACAACAGCAGCATAATTAATTACAGTTATGAAGTAGCAATGAAAATCATTTTATGGTTGGGGGGATGTCACCACGATACGGGGAGCTGTATTAAAGGGACACAGTGTCAGATAGGTTGAGAACCACTGGTTTAGGGAGCCCCTCAGTGAGACTCCTCTCCAGTGAGCCTAGGCTGTGGCCAGCTGTCAGTGAGAGCTAAGCATCACACATGCTGAAAACATTTTGTATTTGAAGGTTTTCTTCATCCCTTTTTTAATTACTTAATCCTTGGAGATAGTTGCATAGAGGAGAGGAGGCTATAAACTCTTAGGTAATATTTATGAGTCTTTAGAAAATACAATTTACTTCTGAAGACACTTTTACAAGTCACATCCTTTAGGGAAAAAACATTAACAGTGGCAATAGATATGCAATTACTAGTCTTCTAGGCTGTGTTGTCCTGCACAGCCTTCACTCATTCCTGGGGAGATGTTATTTAGCAACCTCTTCTCATTCCCTTTAATTGACTGGAGGAAGAAGCATGGCTTCTAAGTCAATGTGACTGGACACAGTGCAATCACACAAACTTACTTAGATGATTACATCTAATCTCATTTAAGAGATGTTAGGAATGCATATGTATTTAAAAAGCAACGGAAGATTGCCTGGCTTATTTGGCTCACACTCACCAGCACCCCCAGGCTAATTCAGAAGCTTCCTTATCTCTGAGTCACTTCTGTCATGTTTAGCTTTTTATTTCTTATTTAGTAACCTAGTCTCTGGAGTCCACCCCCGTCTCCAAAAATGAGTAGCAAGTCGATTGGTCTTCATGAAGAAATGCTTCGCAATAGCATAAGCAAAACCCTAGAAGGAATTACAGAGACATCACAAAAATAGATGCAAACAAAGTGAGTGTGATTCTGTAGGGACTATGGTCATCTTGTACAGGCGATCTCTGGGATCCACCCCATGGAAGAAAACCGACTCTGGTTAAGTTTGTTCTCTGACCTCCACACATGTACTGTGGCCATTCTCCCTGGTTCCCTCCCTTCTTCCCTCTCTGTCTCTCTGTCTGTCTGTCTGTCTGTCTGTCTGTCTGTCTGTTTCTCTCAAATGCAATAAAAATTCAAAAGAAAGTGAGGCACCTGTGCCATGTGTTTTCTCTTATATGTAATATTGCTTTAAGGAGGAGATGTCCTTCTGACTTTCATCTCTGCATCACGCTGCAGTGATGACCTCTTGCCTGTGGTACCATGATCCTCTCATTGAAGTCATAATTAATATTTCATGACAACTTGTACATAGAATGAAAATCAAAGAACCACCGCCTCAGGGTGTCTCAAAACTAGCTGCAGTGAAGATTTCAATTTTTATCCCAGTTCTCCCCTCAGGTCGTAACAAAGCATTCTCTTTGACACAAATTCACTTCTAGTTACAGGGGGTCAGGCATGAATCCATTTGGCATTAGGATGAAGGTACAGTCAAGATAAGACTGGGTGAGTCTGGGGTTGTCTAAGAATGAGGGCATAGGTGACCAATAGAACTATGTTTACCAATGGATCACTCATTTTTAGCTGGAGAATCTTCATATACATATCTTTCCTTCCAGGTCATGAGTCTATTAGGCTGTGAGTATAGAGGAGTCAGGCAACTCCTGTTGAAAAACAACAGCTTGATTGATTCTAAAGTTGAGTTGGTTACATGTATGTATGTGTTCCTGCATGTGTTTATGTGGACCTCACAGGTACAACTGCCTTAGGAAGTAAGATCCACCCACAACTGGAGTTACAGGTGGTTGTGAGCTGCCTAACGGGATGCTGAGAATCGAACCCAGATCCTCTGCAAGAGCAATAACTTTGTCACTGAGCCATCTCTTCAGCCCCTCTACCCACTTTTAACGAATGCATTCTCACTTTTAAGTGGCCTATTTAACTATATCTGCTCTGGAGAGATGGAGCTGCTCGCAGTGAAACTGGCAGCGTCCTCCATGAAATCCGGTTACTCACTCGGATTCAGGTTGATTAGATTCATTTCCTGCCATGTCATTCCCCAGACACCAGCAGTGTGCCCAACTAGATGTCTTCTGAGCATACATCTGGCTTTGGTACATCCAAATCTTCAACAAGTAGCATTCTCCAGGGATCCAAGGAATGCTAGACATACATGGATGCAATGCTCAATACCATGCCATTAACCACAGGATGTACTTCACGGGGAGGGGATGTGGGAGTGGCCTGTGCTTATGACTCAGGATATAGGGGAAAAAGGGCCAAGGAAAAAAACGCCCTGATCCTGACCCCAGAACCAGTGCTTGAAACCCCACCAATCCCTGAGATGCCTCAGTACAAAATTCTACCTATCCCCGAGCTTGCTCTAGAATCAGGCTACAAAAGCCCACCAATCCCAAGCCACCCTGGAAAGCTCTGCCTCCCAACCCCACTCCCGCCCCGGAAACCCTCCATAAGCTCTGTGCCCTGTTCAGTTTGCTGCTGCTTCACCCTAGAGGCAGCCACCCACCTGTATTTTTCCTCTCCAATACATTTCGTGAGTGAAGCTTGTTGTGCATTGTGACATGTTTCTCAGGAGCAGAGCCCAGTTGTTAACAACTTTGGCAGAGTAAAGTAGAGCGTAGTAATACTTTCCTGGGGTGATTTGATGTTTTGGGTGCTAAGGAGGTAATTAATAACATTTGTTTGTTCCTTGTATCATGGTAAGGAACTCTTTTTGCCTTCCCCCATTTTGATTGGGGTATTTAAGATCTTGGAGAAAGAAACTTAGGGCTGATCACAGTATTTACTGTGACTCATATCTCTTGTCTCTAGTCTGTTTCTTTCCTCAATCTGCACTCCTCCTTTCAAGCACAAACCAGACAAGTCTGTTGGATCAGACACTGCTGGGGCAGAGTTGTTATACTGTGCAATGGGGAAACCTTTCCTGAAGCAAGGTTGTAAGCTGCTATGCTTACAGTGACTTTGTGCTATTCCTTGGCTCCCAACTGCCAGGGTCCCTTTCCATCTCTGCTGCTACACTTACACTGGGAGCCACTTATACAACACATCCTGAAATTCAGACACAGCTGACTTTATACGTGTTTTAATAATATTGGAAATACAGCTTCCTTGGGAGTATATTTTTCAAGAATGAGATGCCATCCAGCTGGCTGGATGATATGCATTTAATCAATGCATATTGGGTGTGTGGGAGGTAGGCTGTACTCTGCTCAGATTCCCCTCTTATAGACTTCCCAGGGAGCGCTGTGCCCTAATCAGGATATATGAATCTAGGAACCAAAACTGGGAAACATGGCTCCATTTTCTATCATGCCACATGACTCATTTGGAAAGCCTTCTGCACATTGCACACCACAGCTCCCAAAGTAGACGTCACATAGGCTCTTACATGTGTACTGAAAGCATTCCATCAAGCTTTGCTTGGCATTAGGGCACTTTGAACTTTGTAGTTTCAAGTTCCAGCAGGTAAGAACAGGAGACAGCAATATGGCATTGGTAATGTACTCTGGTAAGCAAGAGAACGATAGGATCACTCTTATGTAATGGAGCAGTGAAACACTGTGGAACTCGGGTGACGTCTTGGTATGTCACCTGACACTACCACAAACCTAACCAGGGTTGGCCACAAGCAGCAATCCATATTAGCAGGACTTTGGACCTCCAGGAATAAACGTTAGAACCATTTTTCAAGAAAGGTATGGACCTCCTTGAGGGGAATCTAACATAAATAGTGGATTAAAGAGACAAGAACCACAGGGAGTTACTGTCTGGATGTATGGGAGGTAGACCATGTTCTGCTCAGATCTCCCTCTTACAGACTTCTTAGGGAGCACACTAATTGGCAGGCCCAGCTTCCATTCTGGTCATGCTTCTGCAAGCTAACATTGGATGTAGTGGGACTAGCAGAACTAGGTCATTTCTTCTATGCTTCAACCCCAGTCCATTTATTGGTAAATTCTGGCTTTAGAGTCCTCATCAGCCTGGATGTAACTCTCAGAGCTGTTGCCATCTGCAATTCTTCCTACCTCTTCTTTCATTTTCTCCTTTCTGGGTGTCTAATTTACACCACATCATGGGGGCTCTCTGTGGAGAGGGCTTTCTCTCCTCTTCTCTTGCCCTCTGTGTTATAAGTCTTGTGATTAACTGAATTGTGTCTTGCAGAAATATATGTTGATGTTCTAAACCTGGCTTATCTGCAAATGCAACCTTATTTGGAGATTGGAGACATAATGAAAATTAAGATAGCACCATTAGTTTGGAACCATAATCCAGGATAACTGCTGTCCTCATAGCAGGAGGGAGATTTGGGAACAGAGCTGGAAGATGGCTCTGATCCGAAGAGAGAATCAGATATCAGAGTTCTGATGGGATTCCCAAGGCTTCTGGAGCTGGAAGAGATGAGAAAAGACCTTTCACAGAGGCTGTGCAGGAAGCATGACTGCCCCAGTTCCTTTCTCTCTACTATAGTAAAATGCCCTGGCTAAGGCGAGCTAAAGGAGACAGGACTTATTTGGGCTCACAGTTCATGGTACAGGTCATCATGTCAGGGGAGCCAAGGTGGCAGGGGAGCCAAGGTGGCAGGGGAGCCAAGGTAGCAGGGGCCGAGGTGGCAGGGGCCGAGGTGGCAGGGGCTTGCAGCCACTGTTCACATTGCACCCACACTCAGGCAGCAGAAGTGATGAATACACACTGCTGCTCGGTTCTCTTTGTCTGCATCATCTAAGTGTCCACCCACAGTGGAAGGGTCTTCTCATCTCTGTTAACATAACTAAGGTAATCCCTCAAAGGCATGCCCAGAGGCCCTTCTCCCAGATGATTCTCAATTCTGTCAACCTCACAACGCCGACCACCACTGTGGCCCTGCCACTTTCATTCAGACACAAAGACTCCAGAATATGAGAGAGAACTTGCTTGAAGCCCATCATTTTGTGGTACTTTTGGGGGGGTTGGTCTGTGACATTAATTCAAGTCTCTTACCTACCTAACTCTGTTTTAATCATTGTGTCTTGGTGAACCCAGACAGCGACATGCTATCTAGTTTAGAGACACACTGGGTGACGTGACCCATGAATATGGAGGAAAAGAAGGAAAGAATCAAGAGGATTTGAGCAAGGCTTTCTTTCTCCTGATGTCAAAATTACATGGCCATTACTGATCGTGTCATACCCACCGTCTGCTCCATGCAGTCTTCTGTGAGCGTGAAGGCCAGTGAACCTTTCCTTTGTGACCCCATGGGCTGACACTTATTTATGACAATCTGTGCTCTTGTTGTATGTCTCTGAATGAAATTCTTCTTAAAAACACTAATTGTTATTTCAAAACAGATAGTAGATTCTTTATTATTTTTGATATTATATTTTGATAGATACTTTATTATTTTTGATTATGTATATGTGTGAGGGGGAGTTATGTATGTGTGATTAGAGGTGTCCATGGAGTCTAGAAGAGAGCACTGGACCCCTTGGATGAGGAGTTACAGGTGTTTGTGAGCCCCTAAAGGGGATGCTGAGACTCAGGTCTTCTGCAAGAGCGGCAAACATTATTAACTGCTGGGCCATCTCTCTAGCCGGATATTATATGTTTTAAATACCATTTATCTTTGTACTTAGTGCTCTGTCCCTCCAGTAAAATGACATTTTAATTTTGTTTTTCAAATAAATGGGAATGAGGGGCTGGGGGGGCGTAGTAAGGTACTCATAATTCTTCGATGTGACATGGTATGTTAGATTCATGGAATTATCTGGTGAGAAATTTATAGTCTTTAAAATATTGTATAGTGTCTGGGGAAAAGGCTTAGTAGTAGAATGCTTGCCATGCATTAGCCTCTGAACTTAAACAGTATAAAATATAAAAAAGTAGAGAAAAAGGAATATTAAACAGTCTAAGTGATATATAAGTACATATATACACACATATAAGAGTTGATGCTTCTGTCTTCTATAATGCTATGACATAGTTTTTACTGAGCTATCCACATTTTCCCACACCTCCTTTGTTAATTATTTAGAGCAAACACGTGAAATAAATTTCAAAACTGTCCACCCTGTACCCATGAAGAAGAGGTTGCTCTTTACAAATAGGGGCATTTCTTTTCTGTCACACCCACTGTGCCCTAACCAAGCCAGCAGCCCCATCCAATCAGGGCTCAGCCAGGTGTCCTTATTCTTTCTGAATTACATGCTCACCTAGAAATGGAAGTGTGGTGTCAGCTAGTTGGATTATAAAGCTTTGTTATAATTTAAACTGCATGTGTGATACAGTCTCTCCCAGTTCTCGTAGGACTGAGAATACACTCTTCCTTTTATACTGAAAAATGGGATTATAGACATTAAAATAGTATTCCTCTACAAACATTCTTCCTGGTAACAAAGCAACAGGGTAGTTAATCTAGGCACATTGGAGTATTTATCATGGTGGAACATATTTTATTTATGAGAAACAAATATATCCTATTTGATAGTTTTCTTTCTTTTTTGCAAGATTTGCATTTTTAAGGAACGGAGAAGGGTTAGGAGTTATCTGAGTAGTGATATATCAAAAATAATTTTATTTGTATCAACATCTATAATCAAATGTGATTTTTCCCTAGGTGTTGCCTTATACAGTGCAAGTATTTAATGGTTTGCATATGATGTCAACTTCTCCCCCCTTTGAATACAGCTTGACCTCATGGTTCACTTTTAATAAATACATCTTAAGTGAAACTGGCTATGTGTGATAATAAATACAAACCATAGATAGCTCTGTGGCTCTCTGCTTGCTCTCTTTCTCAGATCATTTGTTGGGATGCTCGTTGCCATGCTATGAGGCTCCTCAGACATGCCAAGAGATAGGTTCACTTAGACCTCCTTTCTACAGACACATGAAACACCATCTTTGGGGCAGAGTCTTGTGCCCAGGCAAGCCTTAAAATGGTGACCAAGAGCCTCACCACAAACCCATCAAGTCTCAGAGTCACACCACAAACCCAGTAAGTCTCAGAGTCACACCACAAACCCAGTAAGTCTCAGAGTCACACCACAAACCCAGTAAGTCTCAGAGTCACACCACTCAGCCAAGTCTCATGATCCCCAGAAGGTCTGTTTTAAGTTAACTTCGTCTTGGTGGAAATTAACACTCTTCATGCTGTTTCTAATTAGGTTGCTCATTGGCAGGTGCTTTACATGAAAAATGTCCCCATAGTCACATGTATATGAACCCTTGGTTCCTGCACAGTGGTTCTGTTTGTGGAGGTTATGGGACCTTTAGGAGGAGGGGCCTTGCAGAACTCTGTCACAGGGGGTGGGCCTTGAGAATTAATTCATAGCCCCTCTCTACTTCCAGTTCACTCTCTTCCACTCCATCTGTGTCTCTCAGCTTCCTACCTGAAACTTGCCACTGTGCCTTCCATGTCATTATGGCCTCTCCATCTGGGACTGTATGCCAAAATAAATTCTTCCTTTGGTAAGGTCCCTTAGTCATGGTGTTTCATTGTGGCAGTGAACTGTAATCCACTGAATTGCTTATGATATTTAAGAAGTAATTTGTTTTTAAAAAAATCAAATCACAAAACATCTTGAAGGTGATGGTTCATTAAACACCTTGGGGAACAGCTGGCATGGAGCTTCGGCACTTTATAGTCACATCAGTGAGGACATGGATCTGTCCCTGCTGAACAATTCCAAAGTGGTCAGCAGACATTCCTTACAGCCCTCCTGGGCAATGCTGGTGCCTCGGTACAAACCTGTCCACATTCTGAGCCTTTGTGTAAGTCCCTGCATGTGCAGAGGCGATGGCTGCACTGAACTGACAGGATATCTTATCAGAATCTGGTGAAATAAATATCTTTCTGCTAAGGAGACTTCATCAAAATAACTCATGAAAATGATGTTGGTCATGTTCTGTAGCTCAGCTGTGAAAGCAATGGCTGTAATATCTCAGCTTTTCCACAACCCAGCCTATCATGGGGAAAGCATCCATAAATTAATAGGAAATGGGTTTCCTCTCCCTCTACTAAAACTTCAAGGGCCTCATTTTGCTGAAGAAAATCACTACTTGAATTTAGATGCATTTGAGACTTTTTCAGGGATACTCCATCATTGCAGCTGTCTTCTTCAGAGAAGCACATGGGAAAAGGCTCAGAGAACATTTACATAACCCAGCAGGTATACGGGGCTTTGGGGACATGTATTCCTAGGACACTTGCCTCTTAAATTCAACACTAACAGCTAGTTAGTTGTTCATAGGACATAGCCTCTCAAATTCACAACTAACAGCCCCATGGCAAGAAGAGGGTATATCACTGTCTGACCAATTTTCTTGGTTATTAAAGTTGCCCATGGCCAAGGCAGTGTACAGATTTCAAGCCATGGTGACTTGAAGGGTACTCTTATTCCACTGGTTCCAAAGCCACAGTCCTGATCAAGAGGACTCTGGGGTAGCACTTTTAGGTCAACCCTATGGGAACCATGGGCAGCTGAGGGAGCATTCTGTGTGTATCAGTTTCCCTCTCCTGGTTCATGGAGTCTTGCCTGTGAACCAGAGCTCAAGCAATGGTCTGTGTTATGCAAGGATCTCTTGACAGTTTTTTGTTTTTCAGAATTAGGTAGTCACTATTTCTTGCACACACACTGTCATCATGAGGGAGATGAATGCATTTGGCTAACCTGCTTGGAGACCTTGGTAATGCCAGAATCAGCTTTGTTCATGTGCAAGCAAACTCCTACCTGACAAGAAGCAAAGTGGCTTCATCAGATTCGTGGATAGAATCTTCATGTAACATTGTCCCAAATATGAAACACTTAGTTACTGATTATATTTTAACCTGGGCCAGGAATTGTCACTTACTGATGCTTGTTTAAAAATGTTTAATAAACTCCAGAAACATAAGTCTCATGTTAATATGACTTGAAGGTCTAACTTGGTGTTTAAGCAAAGTAGACAGTACAAAAATGATTGACATATTAGTGTCTCTTAATGTATAATGCAAAAGAGGAACACCACCTACAACAGTCAGCCATTACTGAGTGAGAAATATTTATTCGGAGTTAATTTAAAAATTCTACCTGGCAAGTGACCAATACTCCCTATTGGAAATAGCTCAAATGTGACAAATACTGGGTTCACTTCCAGATGGCTTATACAGTTACTTAAAAATAAAAAAAAAATCGAGTTTTGTTTGGCAAGGATATTAGGTGTGCATTCAGCTAATACCAATAAAAGGCATTCACTTATTAGTAGTAGAGGCTTATTCCTAGACAGACTTACAAAATTAAATAATAATTGAAAGGTTTCGATAGCAGGCACCAGGGATCAAAAGTAGGAAATGAGAATAATAAAGCCCTTATTGATGGGAATAAATGTGCAGTGACAGGCAAATGACAAGCCTCTCAGTGAGCTGCGGCTTGCAGACATCAGCTGGATTTGAACGTTGTGTGCTTAAGACTTCCGTATTTTTTTTTTTTTCGAGACAGGGTTTCTCTGTGTAGCTTTGGAGCCTATCCTGGCACTCTCTCTGGAGACCAGGCTGGCCTCGAACTTACAGAAATCTGCCTGTCTCTGCCTCCCTCTGCTTGGGATTAAAGGCGTGCACCACCAATGCCCAACAAAGACTTCCATCTTTCAGGAGGGTACAGTTGTGTTTTATGTGGAGATGTATTATGAAAGAGACAGAAGTGTTTGAGCTGGGGTGTGGGTGACAGAGGAAAGTGGGCCTTATGACAACTCCCATTGTAAAGTAGCAATGGGTGTCCTAGTCTGAAGTCCCCACAAGGGAGACAGATACTGCCACACTCTACTGGAGGTGATACCTGAGCACATTCAGGTCAGTAATGCCACTATAAATAATATTTCAGTGAACATGTGTTCATGCTAGCACAAACCAATACTGATAATATTAATAATTCAGGGACTCAAACAGACATCTTTATATAACCCCCACAAACTTATACTCCCACTTTAATAAGAAATGAAAACCATAAATATAGCATGAACTTTATGAGAAGAGCAAAAACGTAAAGAAATGAGAAAAATAAAACCCCAAACTGAGCAATGCATAGCTAGCTCAAATCCCCGGAACATCTAGACGAGTTTGGGCTTTTCATCCAAAACTCCCTGAAATCTTTTTAGACATCTGACCTCAAGGATCAAATCAGTCCATGGATTGATCTGTGACACAGAATTCGGTGAGACTTGATCTCCTTTCTATCCCATCTGTTTCTAAGAATCTGAGAAAGATGCAAGGTCACACAGATCACTCCTCACCTTTTCTTTCCCCAGAGGCTGAGAGACATATTTGAGTCCCTTTGAGCTTCAGAAATTTCACATTTTACTGCATTAAAAGAGAGAACCATAAAAAAGCACACGTGGCATAAACTATGGAGCATGACTAAAATTTTCCAAAGGAATCATTCTCATTTAGTCACCAAAGCCTTAGACAAAGGGCATTGCCCCTGCCACCTAGGTCTGAGAATGAGGACCTGGGAATTTCTGACCTTCATTTCAGTACTAAATTTCTTTTTCCAAATATTCTCCAAGACAGAATGCATGCTCCTGTCACTGATCCAGAAGAAAACCACCTCGATAGAAAATACGTTACATCAAAATTCTAATCAGTAGTATTCATAAAAGAATTAAATAAAATCAAAGCTTGGGAAAGATGAAAAAAAAATGATCTCAACAGGTGTAATACTCAAGCCATGGTAAAATCTCCCCAATCTAGAGGTGATGTCATGTACTTGCTTCTTTTATGTTGTAAAATAACCCCTGCCAAAAGAAATTTAAGGGAGAAAAGGTTTGTTTGGCTTACAGTTCCAGAGTGGTGGATTCCATCGTGGTAGGAAGACCTGGCAACAAATGAGAGAGGCCTGGCACCAGGCACAGGAAGCAATCTGGTCACATTTCATCCTCACTCAGGAAACAGAGCAGCAAGAAGTGGGCCCAGACTATAAACCCTGAAGCCTATCCCCCATGACCAGTGATGTACCTCAACCCCCTAAAGGTCCCACAGCCTTCGCAAGCAGCGTCACCAGGTGGGGAGCCCGGGTTCACAACATGCAACTGTAGGGGAATTTTATATTCAGCCCACAGGTGTCGGGACCAGTTTTCAGATATGTACACAGAGTGAATCTGTGCCTCTGTGCTTGGTGTTGCACTTCTGTAGCTCCTCTAGGCAAGCTAGTGTAAGCCCATGGGAAGACAGAAAGGGGGCTGGGGCTGTGGTTCCAGGGCAGAGCACTTACCTAGCATGCTCAAGGCCCTAGACTTAGTTCCCAGTACTGCAAAAAGGAAAAAAAAGGGAAAAGGAAAAATGGTAAGCAGTCAATATTTGGGGCATAAAGTCTAGAAGATTAGTTGGCAGGCAGCTGCCTTCCTTAAGCTTTAATACTACCCAGATATTTGACGATTATTTTCTACAAACAACGGTTGCTTGTCTTTGCTCATTTGTCAGACTATGTCAGTGTCAAGGTACATTCTAACAGTGATAAAGTGACTTAAGCATGCATCAAGACATGGTAGAAACAATCTGGAAGTTGATGATACGACACAAGCATTACAAGCAGTCTTCCAAACACTGCTGTCATTTGCTCTGGGTCAACACCCTCCACAGATTACCGTGCATGTATTTAAGAGGGCAGTATTAAGCATCATGACTATTACAGAGGAACAGACATAGTAGCATATGACTAGAGCCCCTGCACTCCAAGGTGGAGTGGAAGAATCACACCCCGGGAGCCAGCCTGGGCTACTCTGTCCTAAAAACCAAGTAAACATCAGCACTGTGGTCCTTTGTCTACTATGTGCGCATGTGCAAGGCCCCAGGTTCAACCACCAACAAGACCACCCCAAGCCATTTCTTGGCTACTGTGAAGGAAGAGATGGCAATGACCGAGCAGGAAAACCATCACCCCTCAGTTCCGTTAGGCTTGAATTAGACTGAAGTTCTCACAACAAACGGGAAACTCTGGCTTTAATTACAAACTTTATTTGTCCATCTGGTTCACAGTTTTTATGTGGCGCATCCCACCATATATCAGCTTTCAAAACGGTTACCAAGGGAATGGGTGGTCTAGCTGTCTTTGTAAAGGAGCCTGACTTGCTAAAATTTTGGTTAGAACTTTCGTGGGTTTATAAAAGTACTCTCTGCAAGCTAACTGGATATTTACATTTCTAGCTTAAATTCAAATTTGGAAAATATGAATCTTTTAGTTTTTTTTAAAGATCCTGGGTTTATTTCTTAAGACTTTAATCTGAATGCCACTTGTTCACATATGCCCATCCCTCCCCCAAAAGGAAAAGAAATCAGTTTTGTAATTACATGTAGAGGAATCACTTTCCTTCTGCACTTTAAAAATTATATATACAGTGTACAGTAGATGTAAGTATGAAAATAAAAGAAAGGGTAGCAGTTTACAAGATGCAGGTATTGAAATTTTTTTCTGAATCTTGAAACATCCAAAAGAATTATAGGATATACATTTAAATTAAATGGATTATTAGCCTTTCTCTTATCTCAAAAAATAATTCTGGAGATGTAAATTGTGCTACCCAGCATTTTCTCTACTAGTAGAGATGACATAGGTTGGCAGTCTGCACCATTCCATGTGCAAAAGTCACAGTGGTCCCAGGCCAGAGTCTGTGCTCACACCCAGTCACCTCTGCAGAGGGACCCCAGGTGGCTGGGGCTGTATCCCCTCTTCCTGGGCATCACCCCACCCTACAATTTGGCAAGAACCACTCAAGAAAAGAAAAGGGTGTTAGCCTCCTATGCCTCACGGGCTATTCCAAGCTAGCAAATACACATACATGGCTTCATAAGAATGAATTCATACCAACTGTGATACCAGTTGAGATGGCTTCCTTCTCTTACACCACTTAGATCATAGACGTATGTGCTCACTTCTTCTGCCTTTGAAAAAATGACTAGTTTTTAATAAATGATAAACTCCAAATACTGCCAGGAAGCGGGGGGGCTGTATAGAAGCAGCCGATGTTACCGGCCTGGTAATTATTACTCTGTACATATATATAGATAGATGTACCATTGGTACCCCAGTCAAATAAATACTCAGAGGGTCTTCTCTGACCTCCCTTCTCTGCGGTGCCTTGTGACGCCAGAGCTCCTGAGTGTTGCTTCTGTGCCCGTGTTTGACATCTGTTTCTTCCATCAAGCTACACATTGCTTCCGGCCAGGTACAGTAAGTGAAGGGGAGGGGAGAATAAGAATTGGCAGAGGTCAGCCTAGGGCGGGGGTAGGGAGGGGAAACCACAAACCCACTAGAGAGGGTCCTGTTTCTTCATAAAGTTAAGGCACTGACAGAAAATTTCTTAGGTAAAAGGCTGCATAAGAATTTCTTGCCATTTACAAAAAGAAATGTTGTCATCCCTAAGTGGTCCATATCCAGGCTCAGTTAGGTGACCCCTGAAAAGTCAGGGGCCGATCCCTCCAAGCTACATGACTACCAAAGCATTCCGATTCCTTCAGAGGCCTTATGGCACGTTAGGAAAGAGGGGGAGAGGAACAGTCTGGGCACGAAAAGGCATCAGACACTGCCTGTCCATCACTCGCCACTCAGCGGACAGCTCACAAGCCTCCTCAGAGTGCCGCCTCAGGACTCCACACTCCCTGGATGTAAGGTGACCAGATGGGTGTATGTATTTGCTTTCCCTTTGAGCTCAGCATGCACAATGTTTAAATGCTACCGGCAACAGTCACAAAGAGCCTAGAGAAGCCCTCCCCTACGGCTACACCTCAGATTCTTCCCAAAGAGAGCTACTTCATGTTCTCAATGACAGCTATCTCTTCACCAGCACACTGAGGGGTCAGGCCATTCAGATAGATGCTCTCGGCCTTCAGCAAGGGAGGTAAGACTTCCCTCTCGCTGGTGAGGTGGTTCACCGACAGGGTCCTCCTACAAGGAGTCAGTTCCTGGCTGTGGTTCCCTGCCAGCTCCGCAGAGAGCTTCCTCTTCACGGACGTGGCACGCTGGAACTTGTCGTAGATCTCCACGCTCAGCCGTCTCCTTGTTTCCTTGAACTCAGCTGTGACGTTGGCTGTCCATTCAGCGGCATGTGCTCTGAACTCTCCCACCTGGAGCATAGAGGCCAAGAAGAGAAAGGAAGCCGTCAACACAGGAGCGACATCTTGTATAGTTCTTGTTTCCTTTGGGGGATTTATTGAGAAGCTATCTATTCTGACAGTGCCTGTGATTGGCAGCCATGCAGACAGAAGAAGAGTCAAATTCCTATAGAAAGGGCTCTAAATTACTATGAACATAAACATGAGAAATAAAATTATAATTCTAAGGCTCTAGACACACTTATTTTTTATGCAAGAGTCCTGTCATAGAATTATCAAATGCTAAGTCAGGTACAGTAGGAAGCATGTGGACCCCTAAGGCTTACTGGCCAGCCAGCCTAGTCTAGCTTGAGAGCTCTGGGCCAGTGAAACACTGTTTCAAAAATGAATGAATGAATGAATGAATAAGTCACATGAGGAACATCTGAAGTTGACCTCTGACCGCTACACCTATGCATATACACATAAGACATTTCAAATGTGATAAAAGGAAATATCTTAATATCTCCCCAGATCTTTGGGGTATTGTCTATCGCTTCCATTTGCCTGTAGCTCTGAGGACTTGGATGTAGAACAGGCCGCTAAAGAAGCAGCATCGCTGAGGAAGAGTCTGGAACATTAGCCCAGGTGACTTGGGTAGCATCTGGTAACACTGTTGCTGTTAGCTCAGGATGCAATCAAGGGTTTAGAGCTCAGAAATACTGCAGGACCTTTGTATCCAACCTTGTGTTAGCACTTAGGAATCCTCCGGTGTCTAAATGAGCAAGAAGATACATTATTTCTGCATTGGGTGGGAGAGCAAAGAGATGAAAACCAGAATGTCTACTCTGAGATTGGCTTGAGGAACCATAAAGTTCAAGGCAGTTTTCTCAATGAGTACTTGTAGAAGCCATTTGACCTTGTCTGATCCCCTGGCCAACATGAGGCTGGGAACGTCACCAACCACAAAGACCTCAAGGGTGGACCATTTTCTTCTGAAGGCTAAACACCTTCCTAAGTTCTAGCACCTACAAACCCAAGCCACTTATAAGTCTTTGAAAGCTACCCATGCATGTTTGCATCCTAAAATAGAAAAGGGACCAATCTTTGAAGGACTCCACAATCTCCTCCTTAACTAGCCAAGTTTTTTCCTGCATTTAGCCTCACCTTTCTGTGTGTTCACTTAGGGCTTATGTTATTTTGGTTCTCTTGCTTGGCAAGCAAGTAACAGAAGTTCTATTTTGCTTTGTCTTTAGCTGTTGATTTGTGTTTTTAACACTCAACATGGGAAAAGCAATTGACAATTTCTAAATTTCCAAGCATTTTTGAATAAGGATGGATAAAGGTGTTTATAATAATCTGACAGGTATATGCACCTGGCCATAGATATTAATGTGCAGGTGGGTACAAACCTCACAGGAAGCTCAAATGTCCTCTGAATGTGGCAAATGGCAGGTGGACTCTTTTCACACACACATTTAAGAGGTCTTTAATTTCCTATGTGTGTTGTTTTAGTATCTATATCACACCCCTCCTCCAAGGCATGAGAGGAGGCACAAAGACAGTAAGAGCTGGGGTAGAGGGTACCCAAAGCACCCTAGGATATGTGGAGCATGGTGGGGCCTTTGCACACAGAAATCACAGCAGCTGTGACTGCCTGCACGAGACCAGCACACGATCAAGGCAGCTCAAACCCCGGCGTGGAGCAGGGAGGGTCTCATAGAGTCTGTCCCTGGCTGGGGAGCAGGGAGGGTCTCATAGAGTTCTGTCCCTGGCTGGGGAGCTATTAGTGATTGGTGGCTGCTCGGTGAATAAGGGGAGAGTCAACTTCTTCCATGGATATCTCTGCCCCGCCCCCACAGAGGCTATCCATGGTCAGCAGATGGTCCTACACCCATGTCCATACAAGCAGCACTAAATGGACTTGGTGTGTTTAAACAAAAGGGCAAATGATATCGGGGTGAAAAGTGGGGTGGATGGGGAGGAAACAGAGGATTTGATCAAAATACAGTATGTGCATGAATGGATATGAAATCAAATAGGCTTTAGGAAGGAAGCGATTGTTTGCTGTCTCTGCCCGCCCCTGGTGAGGGAAGAGGCTAAGCTGGAAAGCTGAGAATGCTGTGGTGGCAGCGCACCAAGTGAGATGAGACATATGGTCACCCCTGAGGCCACTCAGTGCTCACAAGCTAAGGGTGCAGGTGAGCCTGCAGGTGGGGACTAAAACTCGCTCAAGGTATAGCGTGCTCGAAGACGTCTCCCTACAGGGGACTGTCACACATGGTTCCCTCTCCACTAAGAACAGATGATTAAATTGCTGCCTGATTTGAAAGGAGAGAGCTATTGGGTTTTGCCAGTTTGATAGTCGTTGGTCATCTGAGTAGAGGGAGCCTCGTTTGAGAAAATGCCCTTACTGTATTGGCCTGTAGGCAACCCTATAGGGCATTTTCTTGACTAATGATTGGTGTGGAAGAGCCCAGACCCCTGTGGGTAATGCCTCCTCTGGCAGGTGGTCCTGGGTTCTATAAAAAAGCAGACTGAACAAGCCATGAGAGCAAGTCAGTAAGCAACAAGCCTCCACGTCTCTGCTTCAGTTCCTGCCTCCAGGTTCCTGCCTTGGCTTCCCTTCATGGTGGACTAAAAGGTATAAGCCATACCCTTTCTTCCCCAGATCGCTTTTGGTCTTGGTGTTTACCACAGCAATAGAAAGAAAACTAGGGCAGGGTGCTGTTGGGCTAGCAAAGCATAATAGGCACTGTCTATGGGTGGAGAAACCAGTCACTCAGCTCTGCTTCTCTAGGAGCCTCACAGGCAGTGCTAAATCACCTTCCGCCGTTCATGCTATGCTCCTATGTCTTAACCAGCTGTCCCTCTGCCCAGGCTGTGTGTGAAAACACAGTCCACATCATCTTCACGTCTAGAGTGCCTGCTGTCTGACACAGTGAAGTGATTTTCCACAAATACACACTGCCCTTGGGTTTCGAAATAACAAAAGGAACATCAAAAGTTAAACGATCTAGTTTCTCTGTAACTTCAACTTAATTTTAAAGACAAATTACGGCTTAAAAATTAAATAACTCCATTAGTAAGGTCTTAGACAAAATAGTTTCTGTTTTCTAATGCGTTAATTATCTTAGTTTACTTCATAGCCAACAAATCTAAAAGAAATAAAAAAAAAGTTTGCAAAAAGGTCTCGGTACACAGCCTCATTGTGACCTGGGATTCAATGTCTCCTTCAGTTCCAGGTATTTAGTTGATTACAGACATGCCTCCTGGCCTGGACTGGTGTGAAATCTGAAATTTATTGTAAAATGAGAATAATTATTAATAAACTAAAACAATTCTACCTGAATCCTTTCCACCATTACTTCTACTACTGATGATTTTATGGAGGAATATGCCTTCTCTGTTTCACTATTCATAATTAACCAAGAGTAAGTATTAGTCTACTCTTTGATGAGCTTTTCCTAGCAGAAGTTTAATATAAACTTTAATATAAAGAGAAAACAAACTAATCTACATTTTCTGTTTAAATGGGTGTCTATCCATGAACACAAGAATCAGATATGAAGCTGGGTGTGGGGGCATATGTCTTTACTTCCAGCACTCTGGAGGCAAAGGTAGCTGGATCACTATAAGCTTCAGGCCAGCCTGGTCTACAGAGTGAGTTCCAGGACAGCAGAGCTACACAGAGAAACCCTGTCTCAAAAAACCAAAACCAAACAGAAAAAAAAAAAAAAAGCAACCAGATATGGCATATGGCATCTAACTTATTTACATACCCCCAAAGGCAGCTTAGAGGACTTCCCTCCCTTTACTTCTCTCTCTCTCTCTCTCTCTCTCTCTCTCTCTCTCTCTCTCTCTCTCTCTCTCTCTCTCTTTCTCTTGCTCTCTCATCTTAAAAAAAGATTTTTTGTTATAAAATTTACACTTGGCTTATCAAAAGTCAACAGTTAATCTTTTCATTGGTTAACTTTCCATTATCTCTAGCTAGAATATAAGCTCTCTGTATACCCTCGACACTAAGTAGATGTCTTGTAGCAGACATTCAATAAATGCCTATTGAATGAACAAACACATCACTAAAATTGCCTCCTCTCTACCTGACCCATTGGTGATAAAAGCTAATGCCACAAAGCCCACATGCTGCTACTGCTTTTTCCTTAGATATGCTCATCTTAGTTTTTTCCTCTTCCATATTTTGTAAACTTAAAAAATATCCTTAGTAAATGCGGGGGTTTGTTTGTTTGTTTTTTTTTGTTTTTGTTTTTGTTTTTTGCAAATGGCTTTGTTTCAAAGCAGCCCGGGCCTCTTTCCTCATTAGTGCCTGCTTGCCCTTTGTGGTTTGTCAGCAGCCTCGCATTTCTCAGCATGATGGGAGCATCAAGGCTGGCATGTGCCATGTCTCCCACAGGCTCATGGTTTTGAAGACTTGGTCCCCAGATAGTGACACTGTTTGCGAAGGGTGTGGAACCTTAAGAGATGGAGCTAGGGTGGGACCCAAGCCTCTACAGCCTGGCCCTCACTTCCTGTCTGCTCTCTGCTTCCTGATGCCAATGCAATGTGACCAGCTGTTTTGCTGCCATGCCTGCCCCGCCATGGTATGTATCCCATTGAATTGTGGCCCCCTTCCTCTCCCTTCCTCCTTCCCCCTTCCATTTTTCTTCCTTCCTTCCCCCTTCTGTTTTTTCTACCTTCCTTTTTCTTTCCTCCCTTCTTTCCTTCAGCTGTTTCTTCAGGCATCTTGTCACGGATGCCACAGCAAGTTGTGAAGTCACTAACAGGATGGTGCTGTGTGTAGTCTTTAGTAATTGGTTGGCCTTTTCTTTCTTCCACATCTGAGTATGGTTAGAAGCAACAGTGAAGCTGGCTGGGCCACATTCTTTGCTAAATTTTCCCCATTGTTACTGCAACTGGAAGCACAGACACAGATCTTTTTACACTTTTGGTCTGATTCTACAAGGGAACCAAACCCCAAGTACAAATCCTCACTCTGCCAGTTGGTCACTACAGATCTGTGTTTCTCAACCTCTCTGCTTTAGTATAATATTCTCTTGGCTTAATGATAAAACTAGACTCTCCTCTATATAGTGCTACAACAATCTAATAAAGCAGGTTTCCTAAAAGAATAACAGTGATCATGCACACACTACATACACATCCAGGGTATGACACGATACCCCCCAGACCTGTGTTAGCGAGCATAGCTCTTTTTACTGAGTTCTAGCTGAGAATTATTTCAGGCAGAATTCTTCATAGCCCCACTACTACCTTTTATTCGTAGCCACACATAAACTCTGCCTTTCTACAGCAGAAATAGGACCCAATTACTGGCACTCCACAGAAAGCTAAATATCTCAGCTCTGTCTTCATTGCAACTTGAAGGTGAAGAGATCCTGAAGATCTGGAGAAAGCACAAATCTTTCCTTGGCCTTCACCTGGATTTTCTCAAGAATCAAATTTGACAAAGTCACCAGGACCTCCCAGGCTGCTTGTGACAGAGGACTTTGCCAAGCCAAGAAATCCTGTGCGTGAGCATCGCTGCCAAACAGGAAAACGGCAGCTACAAGAAGGCTTTGGCTTGTCTGGGTCCTCAAGCTGCTGGTCTCTCATCCTTGGATGTACTTGATCTCTGGCATGGGTGTGAATTTCTGCCCACTCTGGTGCATGAGATTTTTCCTAATTTTAATAGAATCCCCAGTGATGGACAAACAACCTCTGGAGGGCATCACAGCTTAAGTGAGAGGAGTCAGAAATACAAGCTGGGAAATAGGAGAATGACTCAGAGTGCAAGCACATCCTGTGTGCCCACAGGCAGCCATTTGTCATCTCTACTGAGCATTAGATTCATTGCTATAAAACAAGAGAATACATGTCGAGATGAGTGTGCACACGGATGCACTCATGTGAGTTTGGGTTTCTCTGTGAAACAGTCCTGGTTGTTCTGGAACTCATTCTGTAGACCAGGCTGGCCTGTAACTCACAGAGATCTGCCTGCCTCTGCCTCCCAATTGGTAGGATTAAAGGCGTGTGACCCCACTGAGTGTGTTCTTAAAATACAAAAGACCCTATGGTTGATAAATATATTGAAGCCAGTGTTGATACCATGCCTAGGAGTATCCTTATTATTTGTTAATTCTAAGACTAGAAATCTCATGGAGAAATGCTAAGGACTCATACTAGATGGGAATCTGCCCTACAGCTGGTGATGTTACTAGAGTGGGTGTGAGTGGCTTGAATATCCTAAAGGAAACAATGAGTCAACTCATAAAAGCACATCCTTTGGCTCTTCATCAAAACCAGCAACAGTGCCCATTCTTTCCTAATCACGTCTGTCTTCACTATTCTTTATGAAACTGGATGTAGGGAACATAACTCCTAAACTTTGAAAATATGGAAGAAAAAAAGTCCCTCAAAAGCCAAATCAAAGCATGCACATGAAAGAAAAATTCTTCCAATTCCTTAAGAAAACGATTCATTTGTTCCCATTTCTAAAGAAAGAAAAAAATGGTGATGTTATACAACTATAGCACAATGTATTCGTTAGCCATCAAATACCAGGGTCCTAAAGTAGAATCATCTTAACTCTGATGAATCATACACCCAAGAAGTGAAGGGGCTATATTAAAAAAAAGATGAAGAAGGGAAGGAAGGATGAAAGGAAGAAAGAAAGAAAGAAAGAAAGAAAGAAAGAGAAGGAAGGAAGGAAAGAAGGAAAGAAGGAAAGAAGGAAAGAAGGAAAGAAGGAAAGAAGGAAGGACAGAAGGAAGGTGAAACAGACAAACTTGGGGGCTGGAGAGATGACTCAGCCGTTAAGAGCACTTGCTGCTCTTGCAAAGGAGTCAGGCCTGTTAGCATCTACATGGTTGCTCACACAACCATCCATAACTCCAGGTCCGGAGATCTGCTGCCCTCTTCTGACCTCTGTGGGCACTGTACTCACATGGTGCACATACACACATGCAGTCAGAATACCCACATACATAAAATAATTAAAATCTTTAAAAAAGTCCCTTATACATCAAATGTATAAGAAATTTTTTATTGTCTGAAATGTTGGTATGATATTCTGGAAAATTAAAATGAATTCTCATGCATTAAATTTGTTTGATTTTGTTTGTTTTTATTTTTTTAAAGAAGTTCTTATAGCAGTACTCCTTCTTCCTTAGACATAGAAGTGTATTTCATTTAGTGATGGAGCAGAAGGCCACACTGTGGTCCTGAACGGCCACCACGGACATTCCTCAGTGTAGGCATTCCCTGAAGAGCCTTCTCCTGTATGCTGTCAGGACAGAGATTCTCACCATGGATACTCCTCAGTGTGAGCATTCCCTGAAGAGCCTTCTCCTGTGTGCTAACAGTCAGGACAGTGCTTTTCACCATGGATGCTCCTCAGTGTGAGCATTCCCTGAAGAGCCTTCTCCCGTATGCTAACAGTCAGGACAGTGCTTCTCAGTCTACTTTGCACCCATTTCATTGCATCTTCCCCTAACTTCCTCTGGACTCTGGTCTGCTCTCTTTCCCTGGATGAACATGTCTTTCTGTGCATCAATGATCATACTTTCTGATAGTTCTTTGGTCCACATTTCCAGGTCAGCTCTACCCTGGACACATAGTGTCTAACAGACTGCTCAGTGGGTATCTCACTCTGGAAGACACGAAGGCACCATAAATTCATGTCTCCCCAATGTCTGGATGTCTGAGGACAGCACCGTCTCAGCACTGGTGGGCACTGAGCCGCTCAGACGTTATTGTCACCCCCTCCCTCCTCGTTCTTGCTCTCATGTCGAATCACCTGCTGCCCTGGCAGACCCACTTCCCCTCACATCAGCCCCCACCCCCATGCTGCCTCACCCAAACCACCCCATAATCTCCCAGCATCCCCCCCCCCACCACACACACTATCCATGCAGCAACCCAGACATTCTGTAGCATTCCAACTCTTCCAAGGATCTCGTGCAATCTGGGGCTTGCCTACCCCACAGGAGTCAACTCTAACCAGCTGTCCTTGCCAGCGCTGCTCCCAGGGTCCCTCTGCATATTTCTTTTAGCTCCCTGAGCAGGGCTACAACTTGCTCTGCCTCCTAGACTTGCCAGTCCCTCAATCCAAAGAACAATGTTTCTCTGTCCCTCAGGGATACTTCCTGCTCACAGGGAACTGAATAGCCTCACAGAACCATTTCCCAATCACCTAGCATACATTCTGATCTGTTTGTTCCTGGGCCACTCTGTACATGCTGTCCTCTCGTTGCTGTGCTCTCGGTACAACTTGTTATAATTGTTGGTTTAATTTTCTTATCTGGCTTCATGACAGGAGACAGGACTGACTGCTGGGTCCTGTTGGGCATCCCAGCTCCCACAAGAGTCTATGCATGCAGAATGCAGCCAGGGTCAGCTGGGCAAATCAGGTGAATGAATGGCAAACTAATAATCAGATTCTTTATACATAATCAGGTCAAAGGGTAAGACATTACGTTCCTATCTACAGGCAGAGGCAGCCTGTGAGAAGCACTCATGCCTTGCCAGGTCTGCAGAGTTAAGGTCCAACATGTGTTTCCTCAAACCTACTTTCTATGTTTCTAGTCATGGAGCTGACTAGAGTCCTCTAACCAGATTCCCCTTCTGTATCATCTGCTAACAAGCCCCCTCTCCCATTTTCACAGCTCCAACTGCTCGGCATGATAACACCTTGTGAGCAGTGGCAGACTCTGGCCTTCCCATCTGGGCTGGCTAGTGATGGGTCTCCCAGGCCTCTTCCAGAGAGGATTAAGTGGACACAGAAGAGCCACTCTGAATTCGGTGGAACCATCCTATAGGGGAGGGGCCTTTGGGCACAGTCTAAATACAAAGTAGAGGACAAAGCCAGATGGGCTCAACCATGCAACTCTCTGTGCTCCCTGACTGTGGGAGCAATGTGACCAGCTGCCTTACACAGCCCTGCTGCTGTGCTGGCCCCACCCTCAAAGGAGATCAAAGAAAAACCTGTCCCTCCTTAAATTGCTTCTTGTTAGGTATTTTGTCACATCAACAAGAAACCTAGCTAATACACTGCCCTTATGGGATGCACCATTTTAGAAAACCAAACATCTTCTTGACAGCTGGAGACATTTGCTTAGAATCCCAGGTTTTTCGAGGCAGCAAAGCATCACAGAAAGGGCCCTGGCTGCTTGCCTCTGTAGCAGTGGTCCAAAGCCCAAGCCTTCTGCTTCTTCCGGAGTAACACTAGGAATGCTCTTAGAACTGCAACAATGTATTTTAAAACAAGCACTTGCCATATTTTATCCTTTTCAGGGTAAGTTTCCTATACTGCCTCATTGACAGTGTACCAAGAAGGGCAACTCTACATCTCTTTTGGATGTTTACAATTTAGAAATGTTACACGAGTCTTAGTTGTTCACAGGAGTATTTATCACTCCATTGGCTCCCATCATGGATGAGGCAGACTCCTTGAAAGTCGAAGGTGTAACCCTTTGTTTCCCCAAACGTGCTATAAGGCAACATCTACCCTTGTGCTTGGAAAGGAGTGACTCAGAGAAACGCACTCATTGCCCACCTTGAAGGGAATGCTTCAAAAATCATGCACACTTCAGAACTAGTGAGAAGCTGCCAACAGCTGCCATACACAGACATCCTCCTGTGTGGACACCAGGTCCTCCATTGTGAGGTTGCTATTTGCATGATTTCTGAGTAACTGTGCACTGGCAGTGCAGAGACAAGGCAACCCAGAAACCTGGGGTTCTGTTCATTTGCTCAGTACAACCTAAGTATCAGAACCAATTTTAACAGTACAATATGTTCACATCCTGTGGCAAAAGCCAGTAACATAAAGAAATATATTCTGATCAAGAGTTTCTGTCACAGACACAAAAGAAGTCATATTCTGAACACAGTAGCAATAAATATCATATAAGATGTCACTGCTTTTTGAGAAGACTATTGCCTGTAGGAACTATTTTCTACTGACAGGGTTCAGTGTTAACTAAAGTTGTTTCATAACCAATTATTACCATATACTAGAATGAATGAATATGAGCAAAAGTATTAAAAATATATAAAATGGGAACTGGATTCTAATGATTGAACACCTGTAAATACCAGGTGCTGGGATTCCTGTTGCTCCTTGGAAGGTAAAAATTTTTGGTGTAGTGTTTTCTTTTCAACTGCCCCCTGGTACCAATATCTGTCAGATGAAATGTACTGTAGAGCCAGCTTCAACAAACCCTGGAAGTGGAGTCCTGAGATGCTTCTCATTTGCTCAGTAAAACCGATGCTCCAGGACTGGGTGCAGCATCCCTGGGAATCTACAAAACCACAGCTTAGTAGGATCTTCAATCTTTCATGTTATAAAGCAAGTAAAAAATGACTGAATCTGAGTCCAGATTTGTGAACTGTAAATCAACCTTGTTTACTAACGTAAATCTCTCCTTGCCCTTCGCTCTGTACCACGAGACAAGGCCTTTGTCTGGTTTCCGTGGCTGTCTAAATAAATGCACTTACTGGTGTCTTTCTCTCCTCCCCTAGTCTTCACCGGAACGAAGAAAACCCAAAATGGTTCTGGGGAACTTTCCAGTCTTGGAAATGATTTTCAAATTAAATATTGTAAAGTATGGTCTCTTTAGGTGCCTGTATAAAGCGATCATTTTCTTCCACACAGCTCTAGAAGATACCAGCTGCACACTGCCCCAGGAAAGGAGAACCTTCTCTGAGAGGTAGAAAGTCAAGCCTGTTTCTGAGAGGCAGTACTCCCGTGCTTTCTCTGACTTCTACTCTAATTTTTTAGCCATGTTCCTACCAGAAGAAAATTTCCCTTCCTGCCTGTTACTTCTTCCTTCCTTCCCCATTTCTGGGTTGTGACTTGCTCATGGGAAGCAACTGCTCTAACACAGCTACACCACTCATTTTTTTGTAAGAAACTCACTTCCAGGGTAAACTCAATGGAAAAATATCTTCCCCACAAAGCAACAGTCATGGTCTTCTGGCCAGCACTGCACTGTTGGATCTCAACCCAGGTGGCTTCACATAAGAAACTGTCTACTATCAAACAGAGCTGTTTCATGGATCCTGTTTTGACACAATTTAGCAACTAGTCACCAAGAAACTGGGCATCACTTTATTTTAACCATGCTGTCTATTTCCTCCATGACAATGAGAAATTCATCAAATTTAGAATAATTCCAAATAAAATTGTTTCTTCACCTTGATCAAACAACAAACAGCTGAGTAATTTGGAGCCAATGTCCTATTATGTTTCCAGTGGCTACCTTAATTATGTCACTCAACCTCAAAACATTCCAAACCTTTGCCCCACCCCAACCACATCATGGAGGAGGCTCTGTGCTGCCTCTTGGAATTTGCTGCTTCGGTGTTCCACCCTTGCAACATATTTCCCCTGCCATCTGCCACCTTTTAGGTTCTAGAATCTTTTGGGCTCTAGTCATGAAGAGGGAAATACAAATTTGGCAATACTCTAAACATGCTCTCTCCAAAAAAGTGAGTACCCCGATTATGAGGTTTCCATCATCTGTAGCCGCCTCGGATGGAGTCTGTGGTGTTTGGGGACATGGAAAGCATGACCGAGAGCAGTCATACGTTCTTTCCCACAAAGCCCCTTCCGAGAGTTGTTCCACTGACTTGCTGCCTTCCCATGCTCGCTCCCTGTACTAAGCCATTTCCTTCCTTCCTTCCTTCCTTCCTTCCTTCCTTCCTTCCGTCCTTCCTTCCTTCCTTCCTCCCTCCCTTCCTCCCTTTTCATGCCCCCTTTCCTTTCCTCCCTCCACCCCTCCCCCTCTTTCGTTCTTTCTTTCTTCCTTTCTAGTCTTTATAATGTTTCCTAGTTGTCTTTTCTCTATACAGCCTACCCTGCTTTATCTAAATTTTATCCTAACTGTTTTTCTTTCACTTCCCCAATGATCTTTGGAGAAGCAGCCCGCATGTCAGGTCAGCCAGTTCCTCTCCTGGACCTTCAGTTGATGAGCAGTTCTCCCCGTGAGTCTGAAGTCTGTTCAGTTACTAGCACCCAGTTCGAATACCGGGCAATGCTTGTAGGCACTGGCCCTGTTTCTGGGGCTCTAGCCCCTGCTCTTGGTGTAGGCACAGTAACACGGAACCTCTTCTCTATGGCAGGTCCTCAAAGCCCAACACCTAGGACTTGGTAACAAACACAAAGGAACCTTCATCATCAGGAGCAGAGTCAAGCAGGTCTTCTCAGGCCTTGACCAGAAATCTTCCTGTTCCCTTAGATGGTGAGTTCACAAAGTAATGAGCTTTTCCTGGCACTCATCTGTTCGCAGACCTTAATGCATCGAGGAAAGTTAAGTATTAAAAGCAGCCAGCTGGGCTGCAAAAATCCCTTTAGTTCAATGTGTAAAAATAATCGGAAGCCTACTTTGTGTTCCATTTTCAGATACTGCCAAGACGTAATTCCTAACAATTAACTTTATTCAGTTTCTGAAGTATTGACATTTCATTTTATTGCTCAATGGCACTGTTAAAAAGAGCAATTTAAATTGTCTCTTTACAAACCAGGTTAAAAAGCTGTCCCAAACCCAATAGGCGTACTTAAGTGTCACGTTATTCTGACAGAATGGTATGCAATTTCCCCCCCACTGGTTCAGGAGAGTTTATGTAATACTCATAAAGTCTCCTTACCCTAAATTACCTGTTATACTTCATAATTCTTGAGCTTCTCAACAGTAAACATGAATACGATACATAGAGACTAAGAGCAATAGCATGAGTTTTTGTTATTAATATTGAGATTCTCTTTGATGCTCTATAATTGGGTTTTCTGTAGCAGCCTGTTTTAGGGGAGTCATCCCACTTATACAACACCTTACAAATTGAAATATTGAAATATATAAAAAGTTGGAAGCAATTGTGTACCACTCATAAAAATTCTACAGTTACATGATTGAGTTGTTGATATTAGATATTTGCTCAGCTGTGAGTCAATGCAGATGCTGTGTCAGCGCCCAGGTGAGAGGTGGGGGGGGTGAGGGGTAAGAGGTAGGGCTCTCTCCATTGTCTACCTTCTTAAAGGCTTGCAGAAAACACCAAGTCAAAAGCAATGACCAGTGAGGGACTAGGGGTGGGCTGGGGGAATTGAGAGGGTCAAGAGGTAGGAGGGAGAACAGTGACAGAAAAATAATAAAATAAAATAAAATAAAATAAAATAAAAGAGAATACCAGGTTAGCCTGGGCTACATAGCAAGAGTTAGTTTCAAAACACCAGGCAATGGCTGGAAAGACACCTCAATGGCTGAGAGCATGCAGGGGACTGAGTTTAGTTCCCAGCATAAGTGCCTGTAACTCCAGCTCCAGGGTCCAATACCCTTTGTCTTCTGAATTATCTGCACTCTTGTACATGCACACATTCACGCACACACACATACACACACACATTCACACATACACACATTTACACACACTCACACACATATCACTCACAGACACACTCTCATACATACACACACAGACACAGACATACTCTCTCTCTCTCACACACACACACACAAACACACACTCACACACTCTCACACACATACACTTACATATACACAGACACACACTCACACACAGATACACATACATACACAGACACACTGTCTCATACACACAGACATGCACTCACAATCTTTTAAAAATAACAGAAATAAACAAATTGGCAATTTGATAGCCTCCACACAAGATTGTCAGTTACCCAGGGAAAAGGTTCATTCCAATGAAGAAGTCAGCAGACAGTGGTTTATACAGCCCAGCCTCAGGGCTTCTGACAGAGGAAGCAAGGAGGGTTATCTCTGTTAGGTACACGCCAGGGATCCAGGGCAAGTTACTGTGATACTTGTATTTTATAGTGACATGCAAGGAGCACCCCAGAAGACACACAGAAATGCCATGGTGTTAAATTTCACACTGTCACTGTGGCCTTTGCAACTATTCAAGCAAAAGGAAGAATATTAGAATTTAACTTAAAATGCACATGGACAGAGATGTTTTAAAGAAAATATTCTGTAATTTCACAAACAAAAAATAGATTAAGGTTCAGCAAGATCCCTGTGTCAGTTAGAGCTTTGTTTTGTTTGTTTGTTTGTTTGTTTTGCCAACTTGACATGAGCTTGGATTAGAAAGAGAGACCTCAACTGAGAACACCTCAATCAGATTGTGTGAGTGGGAACATTTATGCCTCCATCAGATTGTGTGAGTGGGAGAATTTATGCCTCCCTCAGAGTGTGTAGACAGTGAGTGGGACCATCTATGCCTCCATCAGATTGTGTGAGTGGGAGCATTTACGCCTCCATCAGAGTGTGTAGACAGTGAGTGGGAGAATTTATGCTTCCATCAGAGTGTGTAGACACTGAGAGGGAGCACTTCCTTGATTAATGACTGATATGGAAGCATCTACCCACAGTGGGCAATGCTGCCACTGGACAGGTGGTCCAGGGTAGTATAAGAAAGTAGGCTGAGCACACCGGGAGAAGAAAGTCAATATGTGGCACTTCTCCATGGCCTCTGCTTCAGTTCCTGCCCTGACTCCCTTGGTAATGGACTACAACCATAAGCTAAAATAAACCTTTCCTCTCCCCCTCCCCAAAAGATTATGGTTTAGAATGACTGCTGGTCAAATACAGGGCTTGAGCAAGTGCAAGAAAACATTTCTGTCACTCTACCCACTCCTTGCTCTTGGTCCATGGAGAGAAACCAGAGTCACTTTGGGTATGGGAGTACATACATAGGCTCACTCTCAAGTATGTGTACATGTGTGTGTGTTGTATATATGTGTTCAGTGTGGAAGTGTATGTGTTTGGGTGTGTGTGTATGAGTGGAGGCCAGAAGTCAGAGTCGGTGTCTTCCTCAGTCACTAACTGAGGCAGGGTGTGCTGGATGCTTTTATATCAACAAGACACAAGCAAGCCATTAAGAAAATGGCTCCATCAGATTGGTCTGTAGGCAAATTTGTGGAACATTTTCTTGACAAATGGTTGACGTTCAAGGGTTCAGGACATTGCGAGAGGTGCCACGCTGTGGGCAGGTGGACTTGGGATGTATAAAAAAGCAGACTGAGCAATCCATGGAGAGGAAACGCCAGTAAGTTGTGTTCCCCCATGGTCAATGCTTCAGTAAATCCTGCCTCTAGCTTTCTGCCCTGCTGGAGTTCATGCCTTGCTTCCTTTGTTGGTGGACTGTGACGAGATGGATAAGCCGAATACTTTCCTCCTCAAGATGCTTTTGGTCATGGTCTCTGTCACAGCAAGAGAAACCTGATTAAGACACAGGGTCTCTCACTGAGCCTGGAGCTCACCAATTGGCTTTGGCTGGCTGGAACTCTACTAACTCTACTTCCCTAGGCTGGCATTACAGACACATGCCACACACATGCCACCAGGATGGCAGGCTTTTACATGCCTGCTGGGGATCCAAACTCAGGTCCTCAGTCTTACTGGTGAAGCCATCTCCCCAGCTTCTGAGAAGAAAATATAAATATTTTGTCTGCCTGAGACATAATTGATGTGGGAAGGATCACCCAGCCAGCAACCTATAAGGACATCTTACAGTAGGTATTTGCTATTAGGATTCATGTTTGTTTTGTGTTTTTAATTGGAGAAAGAAGACCACAGACATGTATAATGAATTCCCAAAGGACACATGACTCAGTAAATGTTTTAGACACCTACCACATGAAGTAAGTTCAGCATCTGTGTGTGTGTGCGTGTGCGTGTGCGTGTGCGTGTGCGTGTGCGTGTGCGTGTGCGTGTGCGTGTGTGTGTGTGTGTGTGTGTCTGTGTCTGTGTCTGTGTCTGTGTCTGTGTCTGTGTCTGTGTGTACCTGTGCATGTGTGTCTGTGGTGTGTTCGTGCCTGCGTGTGTGTGTGTGTGTGTGTGTGTGGTGTGTGTGTGTGTGTGTGTGTGTGTGTGTGTGGCTGTGCACAGTCTTTACTTTTAAAGGAGGAAGAATATACAAAGCAACCTATTTGGAAGTGTGATTTTATACACCATGCTATCTCAAATGCCCAACATACTATGTACACATTGTGTCAAAGCAATGTCCATGGATTGAAATGGACTACAGAGTGCTACAGAGAGATTGCCTGATGATGCCAGAGAGGAGGACAATAAGGAGTCCTGGGCAGGATGATGTGAGTGGTGAGTTTGTAATTAAGAAACCCAATGGAATGGGTTGCAAGGAAGAGCCCTGCCCCCACAGAGTTCACCACACACTGGAAAAATAATCACACAATATAACACAAACTGTGGTGAAGTAAGAGTAAGACAAAAGTAAAACCAGACATGATGGCACACATCTGAAATCTCAGCACTTGGGAAGTGGAGGCAGGAGAATAATTAATTTGAAATTAGGCTGAACATAAGGCCCACCAGGGTCACAGAAGACCTTATGTCTTCAGGTTTCTATTGCTGTGAAGAGACACCAGGACCATGGCAATTCTTATAAAAGAAAACATTCAATTGGGGTTGGCTCACAGTTCAGAGGTTTAGTCCATTATCATCATGACAGCATACAGACAGACAGGGTGCTGGAAAAGGAGCCCAGAGTTCTCCATCTGGATCCACTGTGTGCCACTGAGCCTGGGCTTAAGCATCTGAGACCTCAAAGCCCTCTCCATAGTGACAAACTTCCTCTAACAAAGCCACACCTACTCCAACAGGGCCACATCTCCTAACAGTGCCAAGCCTTCAAACACACGAGTCCATGGGAGCCATTCCTCTTCAAACCTCCACACCCTGGCTCAGAACAATAACAACAACAGCAACAAACAACACAAGTAAGACAACATGAAGACTTCCAATGAGATCCTGAAAGGAAGGATAGTTTAGGCTGAGTGCCAGAGACTATTGGCTATTGGCAGAGATGGGACACCAGCTCTGTGATCTGATTGACCCACCGTCAGCAGGGTGACAGGTGTTGATAAGTGGGCTCAAGGCCATGGCTCCACACTTGAAAGGGACAGAAGTGATGTGTGATGAAGCCTGGTACATCCAGAGAATGGAGAGAAGGCTCTGGACAATCCACCAGGTAAATAAATGTACAATATGGACCCAAGAAGTAAACAGAATGCAAAGTACATGCGATTGCCAGTCATGTAAAAGATTTTCAGCTTAATTCTCAGAGGCACACAGAGAATTTTAAAATACAGAATAACAATATCAGATTTGGATTTTTAAAACTTTACTTTGGCTGACAAAATATCATGGGGAGGAATGGGACATTTACTGTGATTTATCATCACGATGTTCTACCACTTACTACACAGAGTGACACAGGTGGACTTCTGTGACCTCATGGTCCTGTGGTCTGGGAGGAATGCAGAGGGCAGGGTAATGTCCTAGGTGGGGAGGTGGACAAGAATCCCCCCCTTCACTGTTCCCACCATATAGAGATGTGCGATAGGCTATGAGCTATGAGCAATGGGGAAAAATTCTAAATAGAATTCCTGTCATGTTGATTGGACAGGACCTGGCCATGGGCATCTTGTGTTACAATACAATGGTTCTTTGAGGCAGGACACTTAAAGATCAACTGTGCATTTTCTTTCTTTAAATTGTATGCTCTGCTCTATGATGACAAATGACTTTGCAGGATGCCACATGGCAGATACTTTGCAAGGAAAAAACACCATATTTACTCTCTTCAGAGACAATAGATCAATGAAGCACAGGCCACTCTTCAATTGTCCATCCTAGTAGCCTATACAATGACCATTCCCTCAAGTATTATTGGTATATTACACTCTACTGAGGCAAATATCTCAGCTCGCAGAACAGTCTACCATGCACCTCACTGGCCTCCAGTCACTGTGGGCTATCTTTTAATCACCAGCATCGATCTCCATGTCTGAAATAAAGTGGTTAAAATTCCAAATTATTGTTATCATACAAACAAATTAATTTGTTTTTAAACTATTCAGCCCAATTGGTTGTACAATATCCATTATCAACGTGAGCCAATGCGGAGTCACCTGGGAGACACAGCTCTGGCTGTGTATGTGAGGGAGTTTCCATAACGGATTAATCAAGGGAAGAAAACCAACACTGAATGTGAGCAGCATTCAGTGTTACACCCCAGGAGTAAAAAATGGGAAAGAGAAAATTAGCAGAGTGCCCAGCAACATGCATCCCCTTCTCTGACTCCTCATCCACCAAGTTATGAGCAAGTAGGCTCCCAGTGCCACAGAGAGGAGTTTGTCCCTATGCCCACCTTTCTTCCCTCCCTCCTTCCCTGCCTCCCTTCTGTCCTTTCCTTCACGATGGACTCCATCTCTGGACCACAGATGAGAACAAAGCCTTTCTCTCCTAAGTTGTCCCAGTTAGGTATTTTGTCATAGCAGCAGAGAAGCAGCTAAAACAACTCCTAATGTCTGAGCACAGTAGAGGTCTTATAGCAGCTAACACATCATCTACTAATGTCTGAGCACAGTGGAGGTCTTATAGCAGCTAACACATCATCTACTAATGTCTGAGCACAGTGGAGGACTTATAGCAGCTAACACACCATCTACTAATGTCTGAGCACAGTGGCAGTGTGATAGGGATATTTTACATCTGGAAGCCATTGTGCAGAACCTATATTCATTACAAGTCAGCACACTGAAAACTCTATCCCAGGCAAAGTAGATATGGAATATTTTTCTCTACAGAAATCACAGGAAAGGTTATTTTTGCTTTCCTGGCTAAGCTGCTCTCAGATAAAGCGCATTACAGAATAGTGCAGATGAAAACTGCAGCTGGTGTGCTTGAGAGTGTGACAATGTGCAGGACAGGATATGCAGGGTAAGGGCTGCTGAAGAGCCGTCTCCACGGAGCTGCTCTCCTGCGGCTGCCTGAAGAGGCTGACACAGTCATCTCCAAACCGATGCTCTACCAGCCCTGAAATATTTTTACCGCCTTCGCACTGCACAGTGGCACGCCGAAGAAAATATTCATGAGACCCAGGAAGAAGTGTTTCTCCAACTTATTTTTCCAAGGAGAAACTGCTTCCAGAAATTTCTCTTAAAAGCAAATCTTCCAGGGACTGAAGATGGCTCAGAGGTTGAGAGCACTGGCTTCTCTTTCAGAGTTCTGTTCCCTGCACCACAGGGAGGCTCACAACCATCTATTTCCAGAGGATTGGATGCCCTCTTTTGGCCTCTGGAGGCACAGTATACACGCAGTAGATAGCTATATACGCAGGGGAAAAATACCCAAATACAGTAAAATATGTATATTTGCTATTAATACATATACATAAAATTAGCTTCATAGTGTTTAGAAATATTTTGTACATAGATGATTTGTGTTTGTACCTTGTACATTATTCACAACTGTTGGGAATATAAAGTTAATATAGCTCATGTTTGTTATATAGAGCGATATATAATCTATGTACTATATGACATGAAACAACATTAAATATAATGCTATGTTAATAACATGCATTACTAAGCATGCTGTGCATAATTTATGTTATATTATTATATACAGTGGTTTTACATATAATAATCGATATTATATTGTGACATACATGTTGACGTGTAAGATATCTTGTGTATTATGGTTACGTTATGAAGCACTGGTCTAGAGATGCCCTTCTGTCACGATCTTGAATTGGGACAGTGATGATCCACACTTTTGTCTTCTTATGAACAAGTAGAAAGCTTTCAGAGACAACCAGGAATACAAATGAATAGTCAAAGTGGATATTCACTTTCTAAAACCAGCAGTGTCTCCCACCCTATTTTAATGAGGGTCTAATAAGGCAGAGTGTTCCTGTACACTGTGCAAGCGCTCCCAGCTGCCATTCACGAGCCAAATATAGCACCGAGAAATTAGCCCTCAGAAATACTGCCTGCTGCCGGGACGGCTCTCTCTCACAAGCATGGGGCTGTACTCTCATTACAGTGTCGGAGACACGAGGCGAAAAGGGGGAGAGTAACAGAAGCCGCAGTGGGAGCAGGGACCATGGAAGGGCTGGCCTCTCACTGTAGCAGAGAAGGACTGCATGCACCTGGCTCAGGGGCCCATGGGATTCCACCTCCCAGGCTGCACCCCTGCTGGCTTGTGAGAGGAGAACTTAGGGAAAACAGTGACTCTGAACAAGTAAGCAGAAACAAAAAAGCCAAAAAACCTCCTATGGTGTGGCTCTCAGTATCTGGAAGACAGCCTGGCTGGAATCAGGGACCATGCCTTGCCTGTGGCAATCAGAGCTGTCTGCAGCAGCCACTGACACACAGTATGAAAAGGAAGGGACTCTGTCAAGACAGAGGGAGCTAGAGCACCCCCCCCCCCGTCAGTCTTAGAAGACAGGCTGACTCCCACATTTGGTCCTTACACCACCCTTTGCATCCCAGACCACACAATTCCATCTGGTTTGCGCCCGTGTAGCACAGAGCTGTCTCCGCTGTGCCTCACTGTGGCTATTTTAAGAAGCTTGTATTGCAGAGAGTACTTAGGAGGCGAAGAATATTCCTGAATGTTAATAAAAGCCAGGGGGAGCAATGTCATTTGTACCCCTTCTCCAGGACTTCGTGTGGGTACTGTCTCTCCAGGACTGTGAAGACACCATTGTTATTCATCTTAGACTGATGAAAACAAACAGAGATTCACTGTCTCTCAAAATAAACCACTCTTAGAGGGGGTGAATTTGATGGGCCTTCTGCCTGTGTCTGGTTCTGACGGCTTCAGGGCTTTATGTAAAGCTCAGGTAGGCTTGAGTTCTTCCCAAGTCTTTATCTTTTCTGTCAGATGAGCCTGGAACTTGCACACATGGTTTGCATAACAGGAAACAAAAACTTCCAGGGAAAGAGAAGAGAAGAAAGAATTGGGGATCACAGATGCTCTTTCCTGTAGTCTAAACCCCTTGCCACACCACCAGTTTCTCTAGGAGGCCACCCACAGGTGCAGGACTGCTGTGTGGTAGAAATGTACCTGAGCATTGCAGTACACACAAGGCTGTAAACCCCTCGCCACACCACCAGTTTCTCTAGGAGGCCACCCCCAGACGCAGGACTGCTGTGTGGTAGAAATGTACCTGAGCATTGCAGTACCCACAGGGCAGGCTACAGCACTATCAGTGGGTGATAAATGGCAGCAAGTGGAACATATTTGTGACAGTTCAGAGGCCAAAAACACAGACATATAAATCCAAACCCTCTTCTGCTACATTAAACTGTGTCTAGTCAAAAACAAATGAATGGCAGGAAAAAAAAACTAAGTAAATACAGCACTGTATTTATAAATAATAATTATAACTGTAATATCCTGACACCAAGGTCAACTAAGGGTCCATCTCACTCCCGTCAGAATGGCTACAATCAAGAAAACAAGTGGCAGAGGATGCTGGCTGCCTAGGAGGTGAGGAAAGAGGACCCTCAGGCACTGACGGTAGGTGTGCACACTGGTATAGTCTCTGTGGAAATCAGTGTGGGAGCTTCTTTGAAAGCTAAAAATAGAACTCTTGATCAAGTACCATATGGATGCTATAATACTCCTCCAGCAATCTGTACCTGTCCATATTCACTGCTGCTCTATTTACAATAGCTAGGAAACGGATCAGCCCAGACACCATCCATTGGTGAGCAGATAATGAAATTGTGGTACATATATACAATGGGATTCTACTTAGGTATAAAGAAAAATGAAATGATGAATTCTCAGCTAAATGGGTAGACCTGGAAAGTACTGAGTGATGTAACCCAGGACCCCAGTGGCAAACACCACATGCTCTCCCTTTGTAATTGACCTGTAGCTCAGAATATTTTAGATTTCTGGGAGTTAGCTGGAAGTGCCTGCAGTCCAGGAAGCAGAGGGAAGAGGTCTTCAGGTAGGGAGAGGAATGGTTCCTCTAGTGGAAGAGGAGGAATACTGGGGTGGGAAGGTTTAAAAGGAGATGGAGAAGATGAAGAAATGGGGGGGAATGTTAACTAAAACTAAGGAAGTATGAAAAAGCCACATGGAACCCTACTATTTCGTAAGCTGTTAAAAATACAATTAAGAAGAATTTGAATTGAAGTAGCTTGGATAATGTTGGTCCCCAAAGTCATAGTTTATCCAACAAAAATCCCAGCGCCAGGTGTAGGACACCTAAGGAGGTAAGTCCTAACAACTGTACCTAAGCTTGTCAGAGAGTTGGAAAAAAAAAGGCAAAACACAGAAACAATGTGGCACACAAGCTCAGACTATACCAAATTGTCGTTACTATTTTTAACTCTTTCTTTGAGTTACAGAAATAACAACTAGAAGTTTCTAGAACAGTCATGATGGGGAGGGGCTCATACCAAATAAGCCCACCCCTGCCCCAGTCTCAGTGGCTTCATGCTGCAAAGGTTCATTTCTGGTTCTTTCTGGTCACCCAGAGGTCAGGAGAGATTCTGTCCCCTGTGGTCACACAGAGACTGGGTTGACACAGCTCTCCTTCCCTGAGGTCTTGTATCAAGACCAAGCGAGAACCCAGGAGGCCACAGGAACAATTAGTTGATCCAATTTGCTCCTGTCAGTTCTGCCTACACTAGCTGGACAGCTCTATTTCTGTGACTCGACAACCACAAGGGAAACAGATGTGACCTTCAAGTGTATCCTGGAAGGGAAGACACATTCAAGTACCCCACTGACCATGGTACTGATGCCTGCCACTTTCATTGGGGAAAGAACTCCCTTCTCTGAGATATGAGATTTCATGCACACACTCAAGGTGCGTGCAAACACAATCACTAATTGGAAGCTGGCTTATTGGGCTCAAATCAAATGTGAAGCAGGAAGAGTGAAATTCCCTTGCTTCAGTTAGGATGCCACGCACTGACCACTAGACAAGCCACCCCACTGGTGAGAGAGATGAGCATCTGACTTTAAACCCCACAGTGCCTCCTACTCTTGACCTCAAACAACCACAGACATCTGTTTGGAAAGAACCCTCTAGGGGTCGGGGAGCAGACCAGTGAGTGAGGTGCTTGTTGTGCAAGCATGGTGCCTTGAGTTCAGTCCCAGCACTCTCATAAAAAGCTAGGAGTGCTGGCACCAGCCCATAACCCAGCACTGGAGAGGTAGAGACACAGTGATTCATGGCTTGCTGGC